>NC_134398.1:170010853-170310853 GCF_050003625.1 Haematobia irritans
AATTATTTGTAGACTTACCTATAGACTAACTCACAATTTAGAAAACGATGTTACGATTTAAAATTTGTTATCCTACAATGAAAGAAAATTTTAGTTGAGTTAGGTCAACTTGGCTTTAACAATTCTGAAAAATTCAAAATTAATGAAATCGTCTTTAAATTTGACGACGTTTTAAATTTTGATTACTAAGCAAACAAGCGTTTAAAAATATGAGATATTTTCAACAATTTATTTTGAAGACTTTTACTTGACACAAAACATAATTTCTACTTGTAATCGAGTATCAATTTGGATATTTTAATTCTCGTTAACATGATTTTAAAGGTGTAAAACAAATAAATTAAAACTTGTTTCCTAGAATCAAGACCACAAACCTTAAATGTAAAAGAGAATTGTGTCTTAAATGTGTCCGTGTTTCAATACTCCGCTTCTCTAGCTCGGATCCAATACCAAAATCATTAATGTAAAGATAAAATGTTTGGATAAGGGCATGCTTGTTTTTTAGTGTGAGGATCGGTTTATATTGGGGATATATCTAAATATAATGCAAACCTTAAATTTAAAAGAGAATTGTGTCTTAAATTTATCCTTGCTTCAATACTCCGCTTCTCTAGCTCGGATCCAATACCAAAATCATTAATGTAAAGACAAGATGTTTGGGGTCGGGCATGCATATTTTTTAGTATGAGGATCGGTTTATATTGAGGCTATATCTAAATATAATGCAATAAGTCCCATTAAAAATACCACCCGGTCTACATGAATAACAACTACGTGTGCCAAGTTTTAATAGCCTGTTTTTAAGAATACAATGGGGAAACCCCAAGAATTGGAAAATAGCCTACACTGAGAAAAAAGTTCAGAAATATACTTTAAATACAACATACAAGATAAATCATAATGCTGGTGCTCTGGGAGCCACCGTGGTGCAATAATTAGCATGCCCGCCTTGCATACACAAGGTCGTGGGTTCGATTTCTGATTCGACCGAACTCCAAAAAGTTTTTCAGCGGTGGATTATCCCACCTCAGTAATGCTGGTGACATTTCTGAGGGTTTCAAAGCTTCTCTAAGTGGTTTCACTGCATTGTGGAACGCCGTTCGGACTCGGCTATAAAAAGGAGGTCCCTTGTCATTGAGCTTAACATGGAATCGGGCAGCACTCAGTTATAAGAGAGAAGTTCACCAATGTGGTATCACAATGGACTGAATAGTCTTAGTGAGCCTGAAATATCGGGCTGCCACCTACACGCAAAGAAAAAAAAAAACATTTGGAAAACGTGTACCGAAAACGTTTTTCTTTTGTTACAGTTTTTTGAATTGCTTCGAAAAGTATACACTTTTATCACCAAAAAATTCGTTTGTTACAAAGTGTTAATTTTTTTAATAAAAAAAGCTATTTTTGAATCAACAACACAGTCCATTTCGTTTATATCAAACACTATTCTTTTCTGACTTTAGGTTTTTAATAAGACACATTTTACAGTTCAAAATTTAATATACTACAATGTGATGTTGAACATTTTTTCGAAATCTTCCTAACATATCTGGAATATATGTACAAAAAAAAAAAAAAAAAAAAAAAAACAAACTTTGGTCGAAGCAGGGATCGAACCCACGACCCTTGGCATGAAGTCAGACGTAGCAACCACTGCTCCATGGTGCCCAACTAAATGTATTTTTCTGTGAAATAAACTTTGTTTAATCGGCTCGTGGGCGCCGCAAGCTATGCTATATAAATATAACTTATATAGGTAATTGTCTATTGATTACAATAACGGCTACATAGCTCAGTGGATAGTGTGTTGGCTTACAAATTGCATGGTCCGCGGTTCGATTCTCCGTCCAGGCGAAAGGTAAAAAAAAATTTAAAAAATCGTATAATTTCTTCTACATTGTGTGTATTACAGAAAAAGGTGCTAGAGCTAAAAACTTCGTAGAAGTGAGAAAGATGCGAGGGAAAATGCAATTAGCCAGAAAAAAAATTTCAGTTAATCTTTATGAAATTGTTTTTACATCATGGAAAAGAATAAACGTTTATCACAAAAAGTATATACTTTTCTTCAAAATACACTTCCTTTCAACGAAAAGCAAATGAGAAACGAACATTGTTTGTCTAAAATTTCGTTTGGGAGGAAAGCATTATTTTTTTGCGTGTAACCTAACCTAACCTGATGCTCTATATCAAAATTGAGGAAATTGACTTAGCTTTCGGAAACATAAAAAAATGGTATGCTAAAGTAGTTTTTAAGAGGTGAGCACGCGCGTCAACTTAAATGTGCTCACCTCAATTTTACTTTCATTTTTGGCAAAAATACCTTCAATATATCCACGAAAGATAAAAATTCCTGACTCAATATGTCACACAACTACTAACCTGACACATGTGTCTTATGGGAAGGAGCCAAGATTTGTGGTACATCATTATCTACGACCGAAATATTTGCGTATCTCTTTACCTTGAACCCGTTGAACCAGAATATGATGTTGATAAGGATATAGGATATATATATATATATATATATATATATATATATATATATATATATATATATATATATATATATATATATATATATATATATATATATATATATATATATATATATATATATATATATATATATATATATATATATATATATATATATATATATATATATATATCGAAATATCGATTTATGATTTTATAAATTATATATTTTTGATCAGGGATACATTCTAAGACGACCCCTTAACCTCAACCAATTAAAATTAGGTTTCAAATCAAGGCGCCGTTTCATTTCACCATTTTCTTGCACGCTCTCACGAAAAAACAAATGTTCGTATAAATCCAGAATCTGATGTATTCCCCATATGTAGAAACTACATGCAAAACGTGTATGGAAAACGTTGTTGTTGTTGCTCTAAACAAATTTCAGACTTTTATCACCAAAAAAATGTGTTGTTCTTTTCTAACATTTACACATTTTGAAAATTCATAGTAAACATTTAATAGAGTAGTATGTAATAACGGACATATTTTCAAAATCTTGCCAACATATTTGGAATAAATTGAGAATTACATTATTTGTCCTTATCCAAACGTTGTACTTTTATGAAAATGGCCAACTAAAAGTATGTTTCCGTTAAATAAAGTTTCTTTACATCGTCTAGTGGACGCCCAAAACTATGCTCTGTAAATATTACTGATTCACACGTTAGGTTGCTTGTGCGTTGATGGATATAGCGACAATTGTCTGCTGATGTCAGCATCGAATCCCAGTGGATTGTGCGTTGGCTTAGAAGCTGTATTCTTCCCTTGCTCTTGAGATAAGCGTTGATTCTAGTTCCATCAAATTTCTGCGAAATTCAATCCCCTTTTAATAGAAGAATAAAATTCTCCTGAAAATTTATTGACTTTATCCTTATAACAAATCTGAAAGTGATAGTGTATTGTTTTGCATTTTATCTAAAGTTGTATTCTTCAATTGAATATCCGTATGTCTGGCCATCATCTCCTGTCCATGTTCCATTTTGCATTGAAGAAGCATTGATGTTAATACTGACTTTGATGGTTTTCCCCATAATATCTTTCTTATATTCTTTTTTGCTGGGGATCTGTTTTATGTCATGTGCTGTTAGTATTGCTCTGGTATCCTCAATGCTTGATTGTGGTGGTGACGAGGGGTGGGGGTTCCCCCTTCTCGAATTAAATTTACCACCATGAAACCAAAGCGATTCCGCATATTCCCAAAATAAATGAAAGTTTCTTTATTCGTTACTGTTCATTTTTCATAAGCTCCTGTTTTGTTGTAATCAATGGTCCTGGGGTTTTTTGTTGTTGTTGTTTTTGTGACTGGTTCCTTTGATACTGATGGTGTTACTGCTTTTGCTGTAAACTGTTCATTGTCAATGATTGGCATCATTTTGAAGTCATAATGGTGCTATGATACAAAGGACGTTCTTCTTGGCTTTCTAGAGGGTTAGTGTGAAAAGGGAGATAGGAAACTAAAACCAATTGATTGCCATGAAACTGGGCTGCTGATGGTTAAAAATGAACGAATTGTAATGATACTGCTTTTGTTTTAGTCTTCTCGTTGTGGCATACCCTGCACAATCAATGTTGAAGAGCTACAGTAAGCCATAGATAGAGAAAGAAAGATTCTAAATTAATTTTAAACTAGAAAAAAGTATCTGTGAGATTTGGACTTTTTGTAACTAAAATTTAGTGGAAGCAATTTAAAAATTCGATATTTCTCCATTTCATAAATTACGTGGAAATAAGAATGCCCTGAGTACAGCCGGCCTATAGTTGATTTTTTTAAATAATAAAAAACAGTGCACCAACTAGGGAAGACATTTTTGGTTCATTTTAGAAAATTTTAACTACTAAACTGTATTACAAACACAAATGTTTAAGCCGATTTCAAAAAAATAAGTAAATATTTTTCCACAAATTTAGGAAAATTTATTGGACATATTTTTATTTTCACTTGTTAAAGAAACTTTCTACGTTTCAAATGGCAAAAATGTCTTTAGCAATTTAGGAAAATCACAAGACGCTATCGTTACAGTCTTCCAGCCTGCAAATCTGCATAAACCCTTTCTTTATGGTAACATTGTGCGTTACCGTAACACAGACAGTATCACATCGCACCCAAAATGTCGACGACACAAAAATTTAAGAAACAAGACCAGAAATTATCTGAAAAATCCAGAAGACCAGATTTGATCAAAGCCACGCTACAATGATAGCAAACTTGCTCGTCATCGCGAGATTGGATGCAACGCCCATTGAAAAATGAGCCAGTGAAGTTCCAAAATCAGCAAGAGCTAAGAGATGCACAAAAAAATTAAACTGGAAAGAGCCAACGATTTTATCCGATGAGAAGTCATTCCAAATTGAGCAGCTGAAAATTTACACCTTTAATTGACCAATAGAGCTCAAGTATCGCCGACGGTAATGGTGTGGGTCGCCGCAATGGCCGATTGTTTCTGCCCTCTCGAATTCATCGACCAGAAGTCAAGCATTACTAATTGTAATAGTGTGGGTCGCCATAATGGTCGACAGTCACTGCCCTCTCGAACTCATCCACCGTAGTTTTCAAATTAAATGAATTGGGGAATTGGGGAAAACGTCCTAAAGACAGTATTGAAGGCCTGGACTGACAAACATTTTAGCCGAAGATCATAGACATTCCAACAGCACTCAGTACCATTACACTGGTCAACCAAGAATGACTTCAAAATGAGGTTTCTCGCTTCATCTCTACGGCACAATACACTACGAAATCTTCGAATATCAATTCGTTGGACTTTTCCGCCTGACGTTTTTTGGAGAGTAATGTTGACAGGAGCCACCGTGGTGCAATGGTTAGCATGCCCCCCTTACATACACAAGGTCGTGGGTTTGATTCCTGCTTTTACCGAACAATGCAGGAATTATCCCATCTCAGTAATGCCGGTGGATTATCCCACCTCATTAATGCTGATGACATTTCTGAGGGTTTCAAAGCTTCTCTAAGTGGTTTCACTGCAATGTGGAACGCCGTTCGGACTCGGCTATAAAAAGGAGGTCCCTCATTGAGCTTAACATGGGCAGCACTCAGTGATAAGAGAGTAGTTCACCAATGTCGTATCACAATGGACTGAATAGTCTAAGTGAGCCTGATACATCGGGCTGCCATCTAACCTAACCTAAGGTTGGCACTAAAAAATATGTCGATCATCTGAAGACGGCGTATCGCCAGAAATGGGCCAAAATACCGCAGATCAACTTTCGTGTAACGTGTTATGACTTTGAGGCCATGGTGTAAAGATAAATGCCAAAAATTATCGGGAAAATATCCTTAATAAAGTATTTGAAGTCCTTGGTACACTCAAATAAAAAAGTCTACTTGGATCCAAAGATTTTGACCTCCCTTTAAGGATTTTGGTATTGATTCCGAGCTAAAGATGCGGTCTCTTTAAAATAAGGAAATTTTTTTGCGACATATCCGGCTTTAAATCTAGGATTTTTAAAATTAAAACTAGGATACAGATCTCATTTATCGAATCTTCGTTCTATTTTTCCGGTATATTAGTAAAGTTATTCACGTGCAAACAAATGCCAGTTTAAAAATCCAAATTATGCTAAATCCTC
The DNA here is from genome assembly GCF_050003625.1 of Haematobia irritans. Taxonomy (NCBI): domain Eukaryota; kingdom Metazoa; phylum Arthropoda; class Insecta; order Diptera; family Muscidae; genus Haematobia; species Haematobia irritans. The sequence goes on from NC_134398.1 coordinate 170,016,977, forward strand.
AAAATAAAAATAAAAAATAAATCATATAAACGGACCCTCAGATTTGGCTTGCGGAGCCTCTAATAGAAGCATATTTCATCCGATCCGGCTGAAATTTTGGTACATGGTTTTGGTATATGGTCTCTAACAACCACGCAAAAATTGGTCCACATCGGTCCATAATTATATATAGCCCCCATATAAACCGATCCCCAGATTTGGCTTGCGGAGGCTCAAAGAGAAGCAAATTTCATCCGATCCGGCTGAAATTTGGTACATGGTGTTGGTATATGGTCTCTAACAACCGTGCCAGAATTGGTCCATATCGGTCCATAGTTATATATAGCCCCCATATAAACCGTTCTCCAGATTTGACTCCGGAGCCTCTTGGAGGAGCAAAACTCATCCGATCCGGTTGAAATTTGATACGTGGTGTTTGTATATGGCCGATAACAACCACACCAAAATGGGTCCAAATCGGTCTATAGTTATATATAGCCGATCCCCAATCACACACAAATTGGTCCATATCGGTTCATGGTTGCCACTCAAGCCAAAAATAATCTACCAAAATTTTATTTCTATAGAAAATTTTGTCAAAATTTTGTTTCTACAAAAAATTTTGTTAAAATTTTATTTCTATAGAAAATTTTGTCAAAACTTTATTTCTGTAGAAAATTTTGTCAAAATTTTATTTCTATAGAAAATTTTGTTAATTTAGTATATACCACGTATGGACTTACTTACAATTTAGAAGACGGTGTTAAGAGGTTTAAGACACTTTGCAATCGGCAAGCGTTACCGCAACCCAAGTAATTCGAGTGTGGATGGCAGTGTTTAGAAGAAGGCGCATAAGCTTCGGCCTGGCCGAACTTACGGCCGTATATACTTGTTTTTTTATTAATTCAATCACAGAAATGATAGTATCAATTAAAAAATTAATTGGAAGTCAATTAAAAATTAATTGATACTATTAATTTTTGTGATTGATTTTTGTTTCAATTAAAACATTTGTTGAATCAATTAAATTTTTAATTGAATATTTTTTAAAACTCTATTAAGACTTTAATTGGTAAAAATTTCATGAAAATTTGTTCTGTTCACAATACTGTCAGGGGTCATAAGCTCGAATGCTACAACACAGTCCAAGTCGCCATAAATTGATTCTAAAAATGTACGACATCTTTTCGTTTAATAAGAAATTAAATAAAATAAAAAAAAATGAAACAAGTATAAACGGCCGTAAGTTCGGCCAGGCCGAATCTTATGTACCCTCCACCAAGGATTGCGTAGAAACTTCTACGAAAGACTGTCATCCACAATCGAATTACTTGGGTTGTGGTATCTTAAATCGTTTTCTAAATTGTGAGTTAGTCCATACGTGGTATACATTAGACAAAAAAAAGTATGTTTTGGTAAGTCTACAAATAATTACGAATCGATATGGACTTTTGCCCGGTACGTAGGGAGCCAGAATTGAAATATGGGGGTCGCTTGTATGGGAGCTATATACAATTATTGATATGGACCAATGTTTGTGTGATTGGGGATCGATTTATCTGAGGGCTATATATAACTATAGACCGATATAGACCTAATTAGGCATGGTTGTTAACGGCCATATACTAGCACAATGTACCAAATTTCAACTGACTCGGATGAAATTTGCTCCTCCAAGAGGCTCCAAAACCAAATCTCGGGACCGGTTTATATGGGGGCTATATATGATTATGGACTGATATGGACCACTTTTGGCATGGTTGTTAAATATCATATACTACCACCACATACAAAATTTCAACCAGATCGGATGAATTTTGCTTCTCCAAAAGCCACCGGAGGTCAAATCTGGGGATTGGTTTATATGGGTGCTATATATAATTATGGACTGATATGAACCAATTCCTGCATGGTTGTTGGATACCATATACTAACATCACGTATCAAATTTCAACCGAATCGGATGAATTTTGCTCTTCCAAGGGGCTCCGGTGGTCAAATCTGGGGATCGGTTTATATGGGGGCTATATATAATTATGGACCGATATGGACCAATTTTTGCATGGTTGGTAGAGACCATATACTAACACCATGTACCAAATTTCAGCCGGATCGGGAGAAATTTGCTTCTCTTAGAGGCCTCGCAAGCCAAATCTGGGGATCGGTTTATATGGGGGCTATATATAATTATGGACCGATATGGACCAATTTTTGCATGGTTGTTAGAGATGATATACTAATACCATGTACCAAATTTCAGCCGGTTCGGATGAAATTTGCTTCTCTTAGATGATCCGCAAACCAAATCTGGGGATCGGTTTATATGGGGGCTATATATAATTATGAACCGATGTGGACCAATTTTTGCATGGTTGTTAGAGACCATATACCAACACCATGTACGAAATTTCTGCCGGATCGGTTGAAATATGCTTCTGTTAGAGGCTCCGCAAGCCAAATCTGAGGGTTCGTTTATATGGGGGCTATACGTAAAAGTGGACCGATATGGCCCATTTTCAATACCATCCGACCTACATCAATAACAACTACTTCTGAAAAGTTTCAAGTCGATAGCTTGTTTCGTTCGGAAGTTAGCGTGATTTCAACAGACGGACGGACATGCTCAGATCGACTCAGAATTTCACCACGACCCAGAATATATATACTTTATGGGGTCTTAGAGCAATATTTCGATGTGTTACAAACGGAATGACAAAGTTAATATACCCCCCATCCTATGGTGGAGGGTATAAAAATCGAGCACTTTGTATATATCAATGGACACTGTCCTTTAGCGGTTCAAGTCAGCAAAAATTGTTCACTTTCGATTAGCCGCCAGAACTCAAGCATCGCCGGTATTAATAGGGTGTGCCGACGTAACGCCAATAACAGGCCTATATAACAAAAATAAGTAAAAATTTTTCGAAAAATTCAAGAAAATTTATTAGACGTATTTAGTCACTTGTTAAGTAAAATTCCGTAGTTTGAAGAAAAAAATTGTAGTTCAATATTGCAGAAATGTCTTTTGCGCCATACGTAGGTTAGTGAATTAAAAAAAATCTAATCTATTATGTGGGATATATGAATTTAGTAAATCGTTAGCTTCTTTTGTGTATAATATTTTATTCTTTTTTAGTTCATTTAACTAACGTACGGAAAAATTCCAATTCCATGAACTAAAATAGAGGCAAATTGGCTTCAGTGCACTAGACTATTCCTTTTTCCTACTCTCAACCTAAAGCAACACAATAATTTAGTATACTCGCAAAATATTTCAAATTCTATTATTTTAGGGTACACCAAAGTCGCTAACATTACACAATGTTTCTCTTGTTCTGTTCCTTCCTTTTGGGACATTCCGTACATTTTATGTAACCCAAAAATGCGTTTTGTGTTCTATCAAAATGAATTCCATTGATTTTTCAAATTAAGAATTTCCACTCTTCCCTTATTAGATATTGAGAGGTTAGTTATTTGGATATCTGTCTTGTTTGGTGTTGTTTTGTATTTTTTCTTTTTTTCGTGTACCAAATTTCATGAAAAGCTTGAGAATCTGAATGGCTGGCTAGATGGTTTTAGTGGTTTGCTTTATTTATAATAACACAAGCATTCTGCAAATGCAAATAGATAAATTGCTTTCATAGAGATTTCCAGTGAAACCTTGTTACGAAAAATTTTAATTAAAATTGCTCTACACAAAAATAGCAAAACCAAATAAAATAAACAAAAGCAAAAAAAAAAATATGGAATAATTTCAAATATAAATAATCACGAAAAGTGCCCACCATAGAAATTCAAATGCCAAACGATAAACAATTGGACAGATATTTCTATTTAACTAATTGAAAAAAATATGATATACTCAATGGCATAAATTTGATTGGACAATAAGTGCCAAAATGTATTTAAATAGAGAATTTAGTTGTGAATAGGAATTTTTGTCAAAATTTGTTTTTGCGAAAATTGAATTCCATTGAGTTTAATTTGAATTCCTAAATAATTTTAACTTTCTAAACATAAAATTCTATGCAGTTTCTGAAATCGGTAATATTCTGAAAAAAATAAGAACCCAGTATACTGTTTCTTCTAAGTGTTAATTCTGGACACAGAAAATGGTAAAAATCTTCATCAGCCTCAGGGTCTGGACACCATTAGCAAATACCATCATTCGTTAAACCAATCCTTACCACGTGTTTTCCAAGAGCATTGTGACCTGCTTTGAATCTTATTAATCTAATTTTGCAGAGTCCCTTTCATAAGTCATCATATTTGCATTGATTCTGTAAATATGCAAAGAAAGTAAGTCTGATTCTTCATTTAATTGAGAACCGTAAGCACTTTACGACCACGGATGACTGCCTTCGACCTGATGTTTTGTATTAACTATCGAAACCATGAACCATGCACTGGCGGTGCCACAGTGGCTCAGCGGTCGTTTCCTATCGAGGAAATTGTATCAGAATCTAGAATAAAATGGGCGTTAAATAGCTCTGGATCATTCAAATCCCCCGGACCTGATGGAATTACTCCGGCGGAGTTAAAAGCGGTGGCTGACAGAATTATCCCCTGGTTGTCGACGATATATATAGGATGTATCAACTTAGCATATATTCCACGAAAGTGGAGAGAATCAAAAGTCGTTTTCATACATAAAGCGGGAAAAGCCTCTCACTCGAATGCGAAGGATTTCCGACCAATCAGCTTATCATCATTCCTACTTAAGACTCTGGGGAGGATGATAGATATTTATCTTAGAACTAGCGTCGATTCAAGTTTGCTCTCGAAACGACAACATGCATACTCGAAAGGCAGGTCTAGTGAGACCGCATTACATGAACTAGTCAGCTTTATTGAAAGCTCACTATCTGTCAAAGAATACACAATCGTGGTATTTCTAGACATCGAAGGGGCGTTCAATAACGTCCATCCGAGCTCGATATTAAATGGACTGACAACTCTGAATGTTGATCCAAGTATACTTAGGCTGTTAGACGAACTTCTAAGGAAGAGTCGCATTTCAGCCACACTAGGACAAGCAAACATACAAAGGTATGTGAACAGAGGCACTCCTCAAGGAGGAGTTCTATCGCCTCTTCTTTGGAATGTTGCTATAAACGACCTTCTGGTTTCCATAGAAAAAGAAAGGATACAAGTGGTGGCATACGCAGATGATGTGGCGCTAGCAGTCAGGGGAAAATTCCCATCAACAGTTAGAGATATTATACAGAGAGCCCTCCGGATGACTGAGAAATGGGCGAAAAATAATGGTCTTGGGGTAAATCCTGCAAAGAAAGCACTAGTCATGTACTGCAAAGATCGCAAAACTCCCATGGTTAGGCTCATTTCCTTAGGGGGTATTGAAATTCCCTTTAGGGAGTGTGCAAAATACCTTGGCGTTATTTTGGACAGGAAGCTGAACTTTAAGCTTAATATTGAAGAAAGGGCGAGGAAAGCAACGGTAGCTTTATACTCGTGCAAAAAGGCAATAGGGAAAAAGTGGGGACTAAAACCAAAAATTGTACATTGGCTATACACGGCAGTGGTTAGACCTATAATGCTATATGGTGTTGTAGTCTGGTGGTCGGCACTTCACCAGCCGACAAGTTTAGACAAAGTTCAGCGTATGGCGTGCTTGTGTATCTCAGGTGCATTCAGCAAGACAGGAACAAACTCCCTTAATGTCATACTGCATCTATTGACTTCAGACATTTTGGCCAAACAGTCAGCTGCAATACGGCTGTGCGGTTGCGCGAGCTATCGCTGTGGTCGGAAAAAAGTTACGGTCACATTTCGGTCCTCAAAATAATGCCAGATGTGCCTAGCGTAGTGGATTACACTTTGGCGAGTCCACTTTTCGACAAAAAGTTTGAGACTCTAATAAAAGATATATAGATTTCTACACTGATGGCTCCAAGTTGGATGGCCAAGTGGGTTTCGGAGTATATTCTAAAGATCTGGAACTTCGAATAGCGAAAAGATTACCTGATCACTGTAGTGTTTTTCAGGCTGAAATATTAGCAATAAGAAAAGTGGTGAATTGGCTGAGAAGTAATGCTCCAAGCAATATTGGCATTACTATATACTCAGACAGTCAACCTGCAATAAAATCCTTGGACTCTGTGTTCCTCAACTCGAAAACGGCCATCGACTGCCGCAAATCTCTCAATGAGATGGCTGAGCAGCACAATATTCACCTAATATGGGTGCCTGGCCACAGGAACATACCGGGGAACTGCGAAGCAGATGAGCTAGCAAGGCTAGGAACTACCTTACATATTCCAGGGGAACTAGAATCTGTTGGTGTGCCTCTGGCTACCTGCAAGCTCTTACTGCGTGATAAGGCTGTCATGATGGCAAATGTTCGATGGGAGAATTGTAAGGGTTGTAACAACACCAAGCAAATATGGCCCCATTTAAACTTAAACCGCACACTAGATATGCTAGTGTTCTCGAGACGCCAGATATCACTCCTGATATCTGCTATAACGGGTCGCTGCCTGATAGGCGCTTTTCCAAAAACTATTGGTGCGAAGTATAATGACTATTGTATGAGCTGTCATGATGCGGAGGAAAAGGAATCAATAAAACACGTCTTGTGTGAGTGTCCTGCATTTTGTGTAAGGCGTAAGCAAATTTTAGGGGCATATAGCTTCAGATTACTGGCGGACCTAGAAAACGTTAACTTAAGCAGTCTGCTAATGTTTTTGGAACAATCTGGTTGGTTCAACAGAAGAGAATAATCGAGAAGGTTCAACGGTTAAAACTAGAAGTGCCCATATGTAATAGGTACTTTTAGTTAATGTGGTATCACAATGGACTGAATAGTCTAAGTGAGCCTGAATCTTAATCGGGCTGCCACTTTAACCTAACCTAACCTAACCTAACCTAACTATCGAAAACAAAGCTGATATCGCAGTTAGGTTAGGTTAGGTGGCAGCTCGATGTATAAGCTCACTTATACTATTCAGTCCATTGTGGTGAACTTCTCTCTTATGAATGATTGCTGCCCGATTCCATGTTAAGCACAAGGGACCTCCTTTTTTATAGCCGAGTCCGAACGGCGTTCCACATTGCAGTGAAACCACTTAGAGAAGCTTTGAAACACTTAGAAATGTCACCAGCATTATAAGATATTCAGATCTCCAAAATGTATCTTGTTCTCGTCCCAGAACTCTATGTTTAGGATAATTCAGATGAGATTGCACGACAAAACTCATCATACCCTGCACGAAAGTGGCTCTGTAGTATTTTGGCCAATTACCGGTATATTGTCGTAGTAAGATGATCGACTCTTTGGTATTTTTTAGCAGCCTTGCTATCCAAAATGTCCAAGGCGCATTGAGATCCTTAAGCTTTTTTCGACTACCTTCGACCTTGACTATCGAAAAAATAGCGTCCTCGTCGATAGAATTTCTGCAGCTTTCGCAATAGGGAATATTCCTTGCAGTAAATACCGCTGCGTGCGCCCTCTGTGTTTTGTGATCCATCCTATAGATGTTGAAATCTCCTGAGTTTACATTACCTTCAAATACATGTTCAGTATTCGGTCCTTACCTTTCAGTCGCATGAGTATGACCTCCACTGTCTTCAATTTTTTGCAAGTCAAGTTGGCATACCATCATTAATACCTCCGGGGAAGCTGTGGCCGTTGTTGTCATCGCGCCAGTCATATAAAAAGAAAAGATGTTCGGTTTATTCCGTTTAATTTCAGTATATGATTATGCGGGTTCGTAATTGGTCACCAGACGTGATACTGCTGGATAAAGCCAGTTAAAAAGGAACGGTTTCATTCGCCAACTTTCGCCAACCAACTTTCAATTCGTTCTGGAGTCTAAGACAACTTCTACGGCAATTGTGAGACGCTCAATTTTGTCCCTTGAAGTTCTACGTTATTATATCCTGTAATTTTCCTTCTTATATTGAAAAGCATCAAATCTATGGATTTCCATGGATTACTTCAGGTACTGCTGCGAGTAGTAAGATATTGATTTCAGTTAAAGCCGAATAGTTTGCATGAGGTAAGCCAGTTTGTGTTGGCTAACACTATAGAATTATAGTCAGCCCAGATGTCAAAATACTGACCGATACTGAAAATGTTTTCTATTTTTATATTTATATTAATGTCCATATTGTTCATATGTACTACAAATTATTACAATATTTATTCGAGCTTATTGGACAAGAAGATTAAGTTGTTTTGCAATTTAACTTTAATACACAATTCTATTAGAATTGAATTGCCATAAATTTTAATTTAATTGGATTACTGTAAAATTAATCTAATTTAATTTAATTGAATTTCAAGTCTTCGCTTGATTTTAAACTATCTTCATTATTTGCTTTAAAGCAGATGCAGAAGAATGGAATATTTAATATTTAACCCACTGAAATGAGCATGAATTTTGAGGTCAATTTAAACAACCCCTACCTTCTCTCTTATTGTCTTCTTTGAAGAAATATTTTTTCCAAAATCCATTAACATTCCTTCTTATAAGGGGGCTTGACTTTCACAACCACTTTTTAATTAAACACTACTTCAGGCGCAAGTATGTACATAGACAATAAACATCCTTAATAGCCTTTTGAAGCATTCAAGGAAATGTGCTTTTTATCAAAGCATCAATATCCTGCTGTTTTCTTCTCTTCTATGTGGTATTCTAGGTAGAGTTATAAAAAGGAAAATCAAACAAAAAAAGGGCCTCTTACAAAAGCTCAAGATGTGAAATGGAAGAACAAAAAAAGTAATTTCCACCTCAAAATAATCTCTGAAGCTGTGATGATGTTTATCTAAGGAAAAATATTTAAAAATCATTTAGAAAAACAAAAATATTACCTTAGCAGTTAAGGCTATGAGTCCCTTAAATAAGTTATCAAATATGGTAAAAATTTTTCTTCCAGAAGGTATTTTATACACCTGCAATTTTACTATAATGACACAAAGCTATTGGTTGCCACAAAAAAAAAAAAAAAAAATACTCCCAAAGTTAGTATCCGTTTGTATGTGTGTATTAAACATATTTTGCATAGATTCCCTTTTTATTTTTTTATAATACACTACCATATCCTGACAAAAATATTTTAAATGCCAGGCGTTCTTTGAGTTTTTACACCGTGAGCAATTGAAATTTGTGAGTTCCATTTTATTAATGAATTGAATGAATGAATTCGTAATACTATCAATAAAAATTCTGTATAATCCATTTATATACCCAGCAAAAAAATTTGGAAGTTCTACCAAAGGCACAACTTTAAAAGCACTTCCACAAGGTGCACTCCCAATGATGTTCTTTATTTTAACTACCCAGGAAGTTCTTTTAATTCAATTTTTTAAAATAAACCAGAGTAAGGTTTCATAAAATGGTAGAAATCATTTAAATTTTGTCGAAAAAAAAAATGCTAAATCCAATCTGAAAAAATTGTGCATTTTTGAAATTATTTGAGGTCAAATGTTTCTGACAAGCGTTAGAATCCATTAAAATTATAAAAATTTATGAAAATTATTCATTTGACAAAATATCACAGAATTTTTTGATTTACATCCAAAACATTGAATTCGGATCACACCTAAAGAAGTGATGGAAATTCTGTGCAACGGCCGTTGAAATAGAGGACTTCTGTCCTATGACAAGTCCATGTTAAATTCATCGCTTCTGCGTCAATTTTGCACCACTTCCGGATCCAAAAACACATTCTCATTACTTTTTTGGCGACCTTTTTTTTTTTTGGCTGGGATATTCGTGATCAAATCGAAATTTTGTAATGGTCTGGGTTTTTATACCCTCCACCATAGGAGGAGGGGTATATTAACTTTGTCATGCCGTTTGCAACACATCGAAATATTGCTCTAAGACCCCAAAGTATATATATTCTGGTGAAATTCTGAGTCGATCTAAGCATGTCCGTCCGTCTGTCTGTTGAAATCACGCTAACTTCCGAACGAAACAGGCTATCGACTTCAAACTTGGCACAAGTAGTTGCTATTGATGTAGGTCGGACGGTATTGCAAATGGGCCATATCGGTCCACTTTTACATATAGGCCCCATATAAACGGACCCCAGATTTGGCTTGCGGAGCTTATAAGTGTAGCATATTTCATCCGATCCGATGAAATTTGGTACCAGGTATAAGTATATGGTCTTTAACAATCATGCAAAAATTGGTCCATATCGGTCCGTAATTATATATAGCCCCTATATAAACCGATCCCCAGATTTGACCTCCGGAGCCTCTTAGAGGAGTAAAATTCATCCGATCCGGTTGAAATTTGGTACGTGGTGTTACTATATGGTCTCTAACAACCATGCAAAAATTGGTTCATAACGGTCCATAATTATATATATATAGCCCATATGAACCGATCCCCAGATTTGACCTCCGGTTCCTTTTGGAGAAGCAAAATTCATCCGATCTGGTTGAAATTTGGTACGTGGTGGTAGTATATGATATTTAACAACCATGCCAAAAGTGGTCCATATCAGTCCGTAATCATTTATAGCCCCCATATAAACCGATCCCGAGATTTGGTTTTGGAGCCTCTTGGAGGAGCAAATTTCATCCGAGTGAGTTGAAATTTGTGGATGACAGTCTTTCATAGAAGTTTCTATGCAATCCATGGTGGAGGGTATATAAGATGCGGCCTGGCCGAACTTACGGCCGAATATACTTGCTTTTTTAAACTAACATTGTGTTCCACCCCAGTGCATTAGCCGACTTAAATTTTGAGTCTATAGATTTTATGGAAGTCTATCAAATTCTGTCCAGACCGAGTGATATTTAAATTTATGTATTTGGGACAAACCTTTATATATAGCAACCAACACATTTGACGGATGTGATATGGTATCGAACAATTTAGATCTACAAGGTGGTGCAGGGTATAATATAGTCGGCCCCGCCCGACTTTAGACTTTCCTTACTTGTTTTATATCAAGTTGTCCTTTGAAAGTCGGAATCCTAAACTCATATCTATTGGCGATTACGGTTATGGTAAACAAAATTTAGATCTGAGGTGGCAATCAATGCTTCTGTCGTAGTGCCTTTCGGTACTAGGAATTTGGGTATCGTTATGGACACGCACCACAGTTGGCGATTGTTATAGTATTACTTGTTTGAAATGTTGGCATAGAATACAGACTTAAATAGGGTTGGAAACTAATCGCGAACTGATAATTATAATTTGCAAGAATACTTTTCATAGAAAAACGTGAATTTGAAATAAAATTAGATATGTGCGTATATTTTTCTACATTTACTGCTCAAGTGACAGCTGATGATTCGAAAGACAGTGATAGTCATTTGATTTGTTTTTTTTTTTTTACTGACGACATTGAATGAAATAGCATATGCCTTGAGCAATTGAAATTCCGGGATTTTTGGTAAATTTTGTGAAAAATTCGGGACACTTCCCAGAGACGAAATTGCGGGCCATCTGGCAAGCCTCTCTCGACATGATCGACAGTTTATTATTTTGTAATGCTAACCTTGCTCTCCAAAACGCCCAAAGAGAAAACGCAACGTCAATGCATTCTTGGTTGACAAGTACCGAGGTTGATGGTCTGCGGCCGAAATGTTTGTCTGCCCAGGGCTTCAATACTCTATTTAGAACATTTTTCGGATAATATTCGGCATTTATTTTTTCCCCACGGTCGATGAATACGAAGACGGGCAACCATGTTGCTGTTGTAACAGTTTCTTGTGATTGCATCCATTTTTGTTTTGCGATTTGGCACATTAGCTTGTAGTCAGATCAATGAACTCTGCGACTAGAATAGGATGCGTCCAGAGTGATCCGTTGTGAATCGGTTAGGTTTAGCGGGCCAAATGAAAAATGACGCGTTGCATGTGGCCGTTAGTTGCAGATGGGACACACATCAGATACGTTGCTATCACTCACTGATAAGTTCGGAATTTAGGCGCCTGCAATTGTCTGGTCTTAGTTAGGCCAAACATACCCTCGTCTGCTGTGGAAGGTCTGTTTCCTTCGGTGATGGTCGAGCTCTGAGAACAGCCTTTAGCTTCTGACCCTTTAGCTTCTCACTGGTTTAGCTACAGCTCTTTCGGGTATGCTGCCTATTCTAGAATTTTTTATATAGAAATATCGTGGGAAATTGAGCAATGAAAAAAATTAGGGCGAGTTCGATTCTATGAAAATTATTGCCCTAGTGTTACATTTTCCCCCTTTAATGTATTTTCACTCAAATAGTAGTGTTATTCCAAAGTTAAAAATTATTTATAATTTACTGAGAGATCCTATATCCAAAAGCTATGCCCAAGTCCTATATATGTTACAAACAATTTCACAAATGTTTGCACTTTTTATTAAAATTGAAATCACCTTAGTTTTTTTTTTTTTTGACCCCATTGGTAACAAAAACACTATACCATTTCTTACCATACACAAAACCCAATTTTATTTTCTGTGTAAAAGTCTACATCATTTCATATTAACAAACCATATTTTCATGATGCCTTCATAATTTTGGTTGTGCTGATGGTGGCTGTTGTTGACGGCATTGTGGTAGTAGAAGTGATGGCATTTTTGTGTGTTGAAATTTCCTTTTTGAGTCGATTTTCTATCCCAGGTGAGAATGTTAGAAATTGGTATTTGCCCTCATTCCTGTGGCGTTATATTTTTAATGGCATTGAAGGCAATTTGCAGGTATTAAATTTTTATTGAAATTAATAAAAATAAAAGTTTATTTCTTAAACATTTGAAAATATTTGAGAGTATATGTGAATGCGTTTGTGTGTGTGAGTGGATGTATACTGCCACTACCACCACATGAACACGAATGGTACCAGCTGTTGTTGTCCTTGTGATATTTGATAATTTTATTTCTTGAACCATTTTTGAAGAGCGTAAGGATTTCTTGAAACATTGTTATTAAGTAACATATAACCTTGGCAATTTCAAACCGCCAATTGGCCTATTAAAGGAAAATCTTGAAATTTGATGTTTTATGCAGTGATGGTCGTAAAGTTGGAAAAGTAGAAAATCAACAAAACTGATGGGTTTTCTTCGTTCCGGTCTGGTGAAGTTATGATAAGATTTGTGCCCAAAAAGAGAATTTCAAAGAAACTTCAGTCTAATATGAGACTGAAGTTGTAGAAGTGGTTATACTCACTCTCTCCCTCTCTTTGTATAAAGACCATGAAAATTTAATTGTCAATACTTGTGGTATTTAATTTTATTATATATGCTGCAGGAAGATGTTTATTGTTTTATATTTATTTTGGTTAATTTGGAAACCTTGAGATAAAAATTTCAGTGAAATTAAATAATAAAATCTCCAATTTACATATTTCTGCAAATTGTCAAAATTGAACGTCAAATGTATATGGGAGATGCATACAAATCTGATAACGGCCATGATTTCACAATTTACAATGACAAGGGCATACAAAGAAAATTTCTTTGAAATCGTCATTGACGCAGTGAAAAATGTTCATGAGGACAATGAAAATGTTAATTAATAGAATGAAATGTTTAATTATAATGCCGGTTGGATGCTCAAATGTCCTTCATCATAGAGATGATGTTTAACTTTTTTAATTGTTACAATTCACAAAAATTCGTGTGAGAACGTGCTCAAATGCCCTTCATCATAGAGATGATGTTCTAACCTTTTAACCCTGTTATATGTAGACATGAAATTTTTACAATTCATAGAAATTCGTGTGAGAACGTAAGTATAAAATTTCGTACATTAACGAGTGTATGTTGGCCAGGGAATAAAACCCCTCACTCTCACGACAAAATATTGAAGCCTTTGATACTACTTAATTAAAATTGTCTGCCCAACTTAATTATATTATTTTACATCATAACTAAGGGCGTTTTCGATTCGCAAAAAATATATTGCCTTGGTGTTATACTACTTTTTCCCTAATTGACATTTCGCCCAAATGATAGTGTAATTCTAAAGTTATTGTTAATTTATAATATTGTCAGGTATAAAGGATCCAAAATCTATGGCAGTGCCCTTGATATGTTGCAATCAATTTCGAGAATGTTGCACCTGTTTTCCCAATCGAAATCGCCATAAATAAATCATACGACGTTTTTTTTCATTCATCCATCGAAAAAACGAAAAGGACAAGCCACAAAAGCATAATGCGGATTTTTGTCTTGCTATCCTCCATAGTGACTTACGGGCAAATACGCTGACTCCCGTTAAACCAATTTTTGATGGGGAAGGGTCACCTTGCAAAAAATCCAATCCGTTTTGATTTTGCTACTCGCTTTTCATTCCTACCGCAGATTCGTTTACGATCTGTAAGAAACAAAAAACATGGCAAATCAAATCTTTATAAATATTGATTGGTTCTTATAGGGGTCATATATATGATTATGGACCTTCATTAAACAGTGCGCTTTTGTAAAAAATTAATACTAATGTCACATACCCGCAGCATTGCGCACCAAATTTCAATTGAAGCGGTGGAAATTTGCTCCTCGATGAGGCTCAAGAAACTTAATCTGGGACTCGATTCACATGGGGCCTACACTAATAGAAAAAAATACGTTCCATAGTCGTGAACGGACGGTGACAAAATGAAACGGAAATGTTCATAGAAAATCAAAACGGAATGTTCACAATTTCGTCCACGGGCGTTCACGATGTCATGAACGGCATTCGTTTTTCTTTGGCCATGAAAAGTCTTAAAATAATTGTCAGACGTTATTATGGCAACTCCCTCGGTGGTGCAATGTGCTAAGGCGACTGTTAACGCGTATGGTGCAGAAAACACAGGTTCGAGTCACGCTAGCGGAAATCTTTTTTTAATTTTGCTTATAAAGTCGTAACCATAGAACCCAGATCATGAACCCTGGTTGTTGTTTTGACAACGCATGGTGTCATTTTATCGTTGTCAGATTGACACCGCCTGTTCACAGTTTGACACCACATGTTTGTTGATTCACTTTCATGAACGAATCGTTTTGAAATTCATGATTTTTTCTATGAGTGTATATAAAATTATGGACTATTTTTTTTTCATGTTAGTTGACATACACTTCAGTCTCGGTTTGTTGTGCGTTCTAACATCTTCTTTCCATTGTACCCTCTTTTATTCGAGATACTCTATCTCGAACGAATAACATAATTTGTTTGCAGTTCCTGTCTCCCAGCTGGGCCAAGACCCGAATCACCTCTTCACCAATATGGTTAACTTTTTGACCAGTAAAGGGAGGGCAGTGACGAAGGTAGCGTTCCAAGGTCTCATAATCCTCTAAACACGCCCTACTTGCACTATCCTCTACTGATCCTATTCGGCACTGAGGTGATCTCAATTTCGCAGTCCTCCTGACTCTTCCTCTCCTTGAATAGTTCCCAATCGTTTTCTTATCTGGGTAATCCCATAGTCGCACTTCCGACCATTGTATTGGTTCACATCGCTTACAGTGTCTCTCGTGCCCATTCATCCCACTCGGCTCGCATTGACTCATTGGCTTTGCTCTTATCGCCTGTTTATTTGCCTTTAAATTTCCGGCATGTCCCGGTACGAACGAATAACATAATTTGTTTGCAGTCCTTGTCTCCCAGTAAAGGGAGGGCAGTGACGAAGGTAGCATTCCAAGGTCTCATCATCCTTCATACACGCCCTACTTGCACCATCCTCTACTGATCCTATTCGGCACAGATGTGATCTCAATTCCACAGTCCTCCTGACTCCTCCTCTCCTTGAATTGTTTCCAATCGTTTATTATCTGGGTAATCCCATAGTATTCTCGTCGCCCTTTCGACCATTGTATTGGTTCACATCGCTTACAGTGTCTCTCGTGCCATACATCCCACTCGGCTCGCGTTGCCTCATTGGCTTTGCGTTCACTTCCTAGCTCTTATCGCCAGTTCATTTGCCTTTAGGTTTCCTCTTATTCCGGCATGTCCCGGCACTCATATGATGTGGATCCGGTCGTTTTGTGGCCTCGTGTTATTTCCGAGCCATTTAACACATTCCGTTATGGCACACACTTCTGCTTGAAGGTTGTGCTGTGGTCTCGTAATCGATGTCTGGGTCTTCCATATAAATGTACGATCAGTCCCATCCTCTCACCCATCATCGATTCATCGGTGTAGCAGTTATTTCCCTCTACTATGATGCGGATCGGGGCCATTTTACACATTCCGTTATGGCACGCACTTCTAATTGCAGTATTGTGCTGTGGTCTCGTAAATGTACGCTCAGTCCCCTCCTCTCACCAGAATGTCACACTCGGCAGCTATGGCCTCCTCAGGTATACGATTATGGATTGCTGCGCCATCCGTCCTTTCACCCATCATCTCTCCTATTATGATTTGATGGTTCGTCATGTTTGGTGTTTCCGTCCAGCCATGGTGGATAGGATTTTTATCTGAACCTCTATAGGTCCTAAGACCAGTATTGTCTCCAAGGTCTGGTTGACGTGGTCTTCATTGTCCCAGTTATGCCAAGACAACATGCCCGTTGGACCTTTTGTAAAATTTCTATGTTACACATTCTCTCCATTGATGTTCACCAGACTATTGACACGTATATGTCAGGATTGGCATTTTTACACTCTCATTTAGCCAGTGCGTTATCTAAGGATTCAGTCCCCATTTAGATCTGCCAACATCCGTAGGTTTTCTTAGTGCTCTCTATGATGTGGTTCTTCCAATCCAGTTTCCCTTAGCATTGCTTGTATGGTATATCCAAAACTGTTCTTCACGAGTGGCGGCAATATATGCAATATTTCAGTCCGTATTTGGGAGGCGATTACGAAAAAGCAAGTAGGAAATGTTTTAGCTTTTCTTTCTATTTTTGTAAGAAATTCAAAGTAGCATAACCACAGAAGAACTGAAGCAAACTGAATGTAGTGCAATGGTTAGCATGCCCGCCTTGCATACACAAGGTCGTGGGTTCGATTCCCGCTTCGACCGAACACCAAAAAGTTTTTCAGCGGTGGATTATCCCACCTCAGTAATGCTGGTGACATTTCTGAGGGTTTCAAAGCTTCTCTAGGTGGTTTCACTGCAATGTGGAACGCCCTTCGAAAAGAAGGTCCCTTTTCATTGAGCTTAACATGGAATCGGCCAGCACTCAGTGATAAGAGAGAAGTTCACCGAGGTGGTATCACAATGGACTGAATAGTCTAAGTGAGCCTGATACATCGGGCACCACCTAACCTAACCTGATGCTTAAAATAATGACTTTCAGCATATGAAAAGTTCGTGGAAAATTCATAGCTTTTGTTTTGATATTGCTTTCCAGAATACAGAGAAAATGTCTGTGACAACATAAGATTTCCGCGAAAAACTTCAGCTCGTCAACTTAAAGACAATAGAACATTAAAACAAAACAGCCATAAATCATATTTTGATCAATTAAACTAATAACTAATTAAATATTCTACTTTTCATAAGAAACAAATGAAATATTCGCTTTGCAAATTAGTGGAAACTCCGTAGAGTCATTAATCAATGTTTTATGCCAACTACTTTTGTGTCCTTAACTCTTTAACAAACGAGTTTTACTTCCGTACTAAACAAAAATCACAAGGATTAAGCATCAGCATCTGTGGGTATATTATAAAAGTTTTTCGTTTTTGTGTTTCTTCTGTATGCTTTAAATTTTAAAAAGAATGAAGAACAAAAAAAACGTATTTAATGAATTTGCAAACTCATTAAGCCAAGCACTTGTCGGTCTTACCCACTTCACATCCACAGTAAGTGTAATAAAAAAAGTTTTCCAAGAGAGAGAGCGTAGGAGTGGGCGAAAAAAAATCAAAATTAATTTGAGCTTGGAATAAAAACATCATTTTATTTGCAAGTAGCGAAACATCGAAGTACCAACGAATGTTAGTCCCTCAGAAGTACCCTTCAAAGGAATCCATAATCAAACGTTAAATTATTGCATATGTGTGTAGGTAAAGAAAAAGTCCTTCACAACCTTCCAACCAAACCAAAGCAACCAAGCATCAAACTTCGAACACCACTAAATAACAGGGAATAGAAAGAACAGCACACGTTTCAATGTGACATGTACGGGGAGTATGTGTGGGGAGTATTCTCCCACATGTCACATACACAGCCATATGCTTTAATAAAGGTAGCTGGTTTAAAATCAAAGGTGGGTATGGAAAGACTAAAAATTGTTTATAAAGGGCCTTCGGATTGCAAAGAACATGGTAACCATGTTTCAAAATCTATTACCATACTGGGGACGCTAGATATTAGGAAAGCTTTCAACAGATCAGATGTAGTATGCACTTTAGAGACGACATTTCGCATACCGAAATACTTAAGGAGAATATTGAAAGATTATCTTATAGATATATGACACTATAAGGCTCTAAGAAAAGTAACCTCAGGTACCTCACCATGCTCAATCCTGGGGCCAGATCTCTGAATTGCAACATACAATGAAATACTGAAGATAACCAGAGGATTCATTTCTTGTACATATCCTATGACAAAGCCTCTGTGATAAAAGCGAAAGCCATGCAAACGATCGAACTTCTAACAAGATGGCATCTGCTTCTAGAAATAAAGTTAAGCATAGAGGACTTGGTAATCCCATCAAGGCAGTGAATCAAATACTTCGCACTAAGGGTGGACTCAAAACTAACGTACTCCAAGCTGATTGAGTACGCATAAGTTTACTTCTGCATAGAGAAAGATACTCATAGAGATGACTAACAACATACCCCTCTATGGATGTGAGATCTATGCTTCGAACCTTCAGAGAGGAATTACAGCGAACAAGCTGCAGAGAACGGCCGCTCCTAGAATCACTTCAGCATACCAGACAGGATCAGGGGAAGATGCATAAGTAAAAGCAGGAACGATCAAGGGGCTTGAGCGGAAACAGGAATTCGAGGCAACAAGAGACCAGAAATAGTTAAATGACAGGAACGACACAAAGGGCGAATGGGAACACCGACATGCAATTATGGCAAGAGAGAAGTCATGGGACAAAGACTGGATGCAAAACTTGCGTAATCCAAGCAAATAAGAGTACGCAGCAAATAATTCTGCTATGGTAACGACATGCTAATGCAAACATAGGAGGCTCACTTCCACCAGGATGTCAGATCTGAGCTTTGACCCTTCAGAGACGAACTAGAGTGAAAAAGCTGCTTACCGTACAGAAAATGGCAGCTCTCGGAATCGCTTCAGCATACCGCACGGTATCATGGGAAGTCGCATTAGTAAAAGTTGGAACGATCCCATTAAACCTTCAGCGGAAAAGGTATTCGAGCCCAAACAACAAACATGATACCCAAAATTCAACAAGAGACCAGGGATATATGACGGGAATGATGGATAATTGCATATTGGCAGACGGACACCAATATGCAATTATGAAGTGAGAGAGAAGATTTGGGGAAGTGACAACCACATAAACCAGATGATCACTGGCCACGGCCAAACATCTGTACCGCATGGGGAAATGCAGCTTAGGAAACTAAAGGGTGATTCTTTTGAGGTTAGGATTTTCATGCATTAGTATTTGACAGATCACGTGGGATTTCAGACATGGTGTCAAAGAGAAAGATGCTCAGTATGCTTTGACATTTCATCATGAATAGACTTACGATCTGCCACAACGTCGAATTTTCAGTGAATGGGCCCTAGAAAAGTTGGCAGAAAATCCGCTTTTTTATCGACAAATTTTGTTCAGCGATGAGGCTCATTTCTGGTTGAATGGCTACGTAAATAAGCAAAATTGCCGCATTTGGAGTGAAGAGCAACCAGAAGCCGTTCAAGAACTGCCCATGCATCCCGAAAAATGCACTGTTTGGTGTGGTTTGTACGCTGGTGGAATCATTGGACCGTATTTTTTCAAAGATGCTGTTGGACGCAACGTTACGGTGAATGGCGATCGCTATCGTTCGATGCTAACAAACTTTTTGTTGCCAAAAATGGAAGAACTGAACTTGGTTGACATGTGGTTTCAACAAGATGGCGCTACATGCCACACAGCTCGCGATTCTATGGCCATTTTGAGGGAAAACTTCGGAGAACAATTCATCTCAAGAAATGGACCGGTAAGTTGGCCACCAAGATCATGCGATTTGACGCCTTTAGACTATTTTTTGTGGGGCTACGTCAAGTCTAAAGTCTACAGAAATAAGCCAGCAACTATTCCAGCTTTGGAAGACAACATTTCCGAAGAAATTCGGGCTATTCCGGCCGAAATGCTCGAAAAAGTTGCCCAAAATTGGACTTTCCGAATGGACCACCTAAGACGCAGCCGCGGTCAACATTTAAATGAAATTATCTTCAAAAAGTAAATGTCATGGACCAATCTAACGTTTCAAATAAAGAACCGATGAGATTTTGCAAATTTTATGCGTTTTTTTTAAAAAAAAAGTTATCAAGCTCTTAACAAATCACCCTTTACCTTTACGAGTGGGAAGAGGTTACGGATAATGCCGTGCATACATTCTTTAGAAGTCATGGAAATCAAAGCATTTGCCTGGACGCTGACTAAAAGAAGATGGCCATGGACCACGTGGGTGTCCGCCATATTTGAGGAACCAGCATTAATAATAGCAAGAATGATCCCAATAGACGTCCAGGTGATTAAGCGCAAAACGCCGGAAAGAGCTTGAAGATGAAATTCGACATGTCTTCCCGAGAAATATAAGGCGTAGAACACCTTCTCCGCAAGAAAAACGTTGACATGAACATGACGACATGAGAAGTCGAAGCATTAGCCTAGAAGCAGACTAAAAGAAGATGCCATGGACCACGTGGATGTCCGCCATATTTGAGGAACCTTCATTAATAATAGCAAGAACGATCCCAATAGGCATTCAGGTGATTAAGCGGAAGAAAGAATTCGAAGCCATACAACAACAAGGCGCCACAAACTTGATAGCCAACAAACAACAAGAGATCAGAGATAAATAGCAGAAACGATACAAAGGACAGATAGACACACCGCCATTTAATTATAACGAGAAAGAAGACGTACGCATAACTCAAATCTTATCTGGCCACGGCTACTTATGATAGCACCTGTACCGTATGGGGAAATGCAGCTCAGGCATGGGAAGAGGTTAAGAATGATGGCGAGCATACATTCTAGAAAATAGCTGGTGAGCAAAACGCCGGAGAGAGCTTCAAGATGAAATTCGGCGTGACCCGGTATCATGGATTGTGATGAGCACCCGGATGGACGCACAGTGATTTTCCTTCCCTTACTCGCAAAATTTTTAGTGGGGAAGTAAATAATTTTCAAAAGAAGGCCTTAATTTGGTATACCCTCGTTACACATCAGGTTACATGGGGCGTGAGTCTCTCCCGTATGCATAACTCCTCACGAGGAAGTTCTTATAACGAATTCCCCATCTACCCTGCTGACAATATTGACTAAATGACTGAATTGTCTTTATTTAGGAAACATACAGTCTCAATGTAATTGTAAGGAACTTCTCTACTTCAGTGACTGGTTGTTGTTGACGATATTACGCCAGAATTCATCAAATGAAGTTTTGATGTCGTTGGCATGGCTGGTTGATAAGGAGGAGGATTTAAATGTCCCAGCTATAAGCCGTGCTGACGAATTTGTATGTAGTGTAGTCATAAAATTTGTCTTTTAAAAATCTAACGAAATTTTCGGAGAAGCGATGTAAATTCGATAACATTTCTACAAACAAAATTAACTTGATTTCAATATGTTTCTTTTGAAGTCATATGGGAGCATATGCAAATAGTTAAAATCTATTGCAAAGTTTACTAACAAAAACACAAAGTTTGAAACATTTTTCTATTCTACTCTTGTATATTCTGCAATAATTAAATCTTTATTTGTGCTTTAAGAAGAACGAAAAGAGAGGAGTAGACATAATTTTATTGTTCTGAAAACTGAATAAAATGACACTCTTTGATTCTAAAGCAGTCTTAATTTTTTAGCCACAATAGGTTGGCCCAATGGAACTATTAGGTGTAAAATACTTGATACTGATACTTGTGTCCGTCTGCAGGTAAATATATTTTTAAATAATCTACTGTGCAGTTGTAACGACCCGACATTAGCCATACCTTCTAACGACCCGGTGCTACCTTTCATTTTCCGGGAATTGGGGTGGCGATCTTGACCTACGAGCGTAAGGGTCTATTACAAGTAAAGAACAATAATGACTGAATAATAATAACGACTGCTTTACAACATATAACAAGTATATACGGCCGTAAGTTCGGGCAGGCTGAATCTTATGTACACTCCACCATAGATTGCGTAGAAACTTCTTCATCCACAATCGAATTATTTGGGTTGTGGTATCTTAAACCTTCTTAACATCGTTTTCTAAATTGTGAGTTAGTCCATACGTGGAAATAATTACGAATCGATATGGACTTTTGCACGGTACGTAGAGAGCCAGAATTGAATTATGGGGGTTGATTATATGGGGGCTATATACAATTATAAACTTGAGATGGACCAATTTTTGTGTGATTGGGGATCGATTTATCTGAGAGCTATATATAACTATAGACCGATATGGACCTCGTTAGGCATGGTTTTTAACGGCCATATACTAGCACAATGTACCAAATTTCAACTGACTCGGATGAAATTTGCTTCTCCAAGAGGCTCCAAAACCAAGTCTCGGGATCGGTCTGGGGACTATATATGATTATGGAATGATATGGAATACTTTTGGCATGGTTGTTAAATATCATATACTACCCCCACGTACCAAATTTCAACCAAATCGGATGAATTTTGCTTCTCCAAAAGGTACCGGAGGTCAAATCTGCGGATCGGTTTATATGGGGGCTATATACAATTATGGACTGATATGAACCAATTCCTGCATGGTTTTTGGATACCATATACTAACATCACGTACCAAATTTCAACCGAATCGGATGAATTTTGCTCTTCCAAGGGGCTCCGGAGGTCAAATCTGGGGATCGGTTTATATGGGGGCTATATATAATTATGGACCAATTTCGACCAATTTTTGTATGGGTGTTTGAGGTCATATATTAACACCACGTACCAAATTTCAACTGAATCAGATTAATTTTGGTCTTCCAATAGGCTCCGGAGTTCAAATCAGGTGATCGGTTTATATGGGGGCTCTATATAATTATGGACCAATGTGGACCAATTTTTGCACGGTCATTAGATACCATATACTAACACCATATACCAAATTTCAGTCGAATCGGATGAAATTTGCTTCTCTGAGAAGCTCCGCAAGCCAAATCGGGGGATCGGTTTATATAGGGGCTATATATAATTATGGACCGATGTGGACCAATTTTTGCATGGTCATTAGAGACCATATACTAACACCATATACCAAATTTCAGTCGGATCGGATGAAATTTGCTTCCCTTAGAAGCTCCGCAAGCCAAATCGGGAGATCGGTTTATATAGGAGCTATATATAATTATGGACCGATGTGGACCAATTTTTGCATGGTCATTAGAGACCATATACTAACACCATATACCAAATTTCAGTCGGATCGGATGAAATTTGCTTCTCTTAGAAGCTCCGCATACCAAATCGGGGGATCGGTTTATATAGGGGCTATATATAATTATGGACCGATGTGGATTAATTTTTGCATGGTTGCTAGAGACCATATACTAACACCATGTACCAAATTTCAGCTGGATCGGATGAAATTTGCTTCTCTTAGAAGCTCCGCAAGCCAAATCGGAGGATCGGTTTATATGGGAGCTATATGTAATTATGGACCGATGTGGACCAATTTTTGCATTTTTATTAGAGACCATATACCAAATTTCAGCCGGATCGGATGAAATTTGCTTCTCTTAGAGGCTCCGCAAGCCAAATCGGGTGATCGGTCTATATAGAGGCTATATATAATTATGGACCGATGTGGACCAATTTTTGCATGGTTGTTAGAGACCATATACTAACACCATGTACCACATTTCAGCAGGATCGGATGAAGTGTGCTTCTCTTAGAGGACCCTCAAGCCAAATTTGGGGGGCCGTTTATATGGGGGCTATACGTAAAAGTGGACCGATATCGCCCATTTGCAATACCATCAGACCTACATCAATAACAACTACTTGTGCCAAGTTTCAAGTCGATAGCTTGTTTCGTTCGGAAGTTACCATGATTTCAACAGACGGACATGCTCAGATCGACTCAGAATTTCACCACGACCCAGAATATATATTTATGGGGTCTTAGAGCAATATTTCGATGTGTTACAGACGGAATGACAAAGTTAATATACCCCCATCCTATGGTGGAGGGTATAAAAACATGCTTCGGAAATATTCGAGGACAAAGGGGAATGTGTAATTTTCCCCTCAGGTCACTGCCTGCCCGCCTATGTTATCACACTTAAATGCCATTGGATAATCCGTGATTGTGCTGCCTCCGCTCTAAATCTTTCGTGGAAATAAAATTAATCTTATTTAAAAATTAACTATATATATTAACAAAATTGAAAAAGATCATTAATATTAAAGTCCAAAAAATTGTAATATATAAAAACAATTAATATTTTCTATTGAATTTAATTTTAGTTTTTTTTTTTTATATTTTGTGAAATATTATTGATCATATATATATTAATTCCATTATGTATTAGCAAAAACAAATAATAATGTATTTTATATCAATTAAATTTTATTAAGAAAAATTAATTTTAAATACTTATATAAACAAGAAAAGAAAGATATCTTTTATTTTGAAAAACAAAATGTTAAAAGGAATTTTAATGAATATTAATAATTATGTGGAGTGGAAATTTTGAGATAATTAGAAATGAAAATAAAAACTCACCTATTAGATCGTTGAAGATGACCGCAGGCCTGTTGTCGTATCTTGATCCATGAGGGCTAAAATTTCCACTCTATCAAATATTAAAGCTAATAAAAATAGTTATGTGTCTGTGCATATTCTTAAAATATGGTTCTACGTATAAATCCTTGGATAATTCCAAAAATTAAAAAAAATTGTATGGTGTCTTCGTTTTGTTAAAAATTTGATATTGCAATTTGCATAGCCTTCGTCTGCTGAATATAAAAGATTTCGGCCGTCTTCACAATGTTCTCTTCTAGTTAAAATCAGACATAGCCCAAGCAAAACATTATGTCGTTGTATGTCCGATTTGTTAATTTGGTTTTATAACTGGAGAATGGTGGTCCAACAGCAGATACGGTAAAATTACAGGATATATAATCCAAAATGATTTTTTTATTTGATTGTACACCAAAAATTATTGCCACAGTCCATTCGTATTGAAAACATATGTTCTGTTTAAAAAAGTTCAGTTGCAACACAAATCGAATCGTTTCTTTCAAACTCTACTTATTTATTTTTTTGCAATTCACAGAAAAATAAATTGAATAGTCTTTTATTTTTAATTTTTACCTGTTTTTCGGAAGAAAAACAAATCAATCAATCCAATTCTCTTTCGATTTCCATTTTTTTTCTTCAAGTTTAATTTTTCAGTCATAGACACATTTTTCATAGACTCGCTCAATGCAAATTAAAATTTTTTCTAGCCAGTTGTTTTCTACACAAGTGCTAGCACTCACACAATCTTATTTTGATCGGCATGGAAATTGGCATATGCCAGTATTGGTTTGTGTATCATTATTTTAAATATCCCATTGTGTCCGTGATCCGCCACCAGTATTGGTGGTTTCCCTAAAATGGGGATATTTTTTTTTGTTGATGGGAATGACATTTTTAGAGGGGGTTTGGCGGGTAGAAATGTTGCCACCTCATCGGCATATCACTGATTTGGGCAATGGTCCTTATAGGCTCATTTTTAACAAAGACTTCATATTGATCGATCGCGCAGTATTAATTATTTTCTTCGCAAATTGCGATAGTACTGATTTTTCTTTGTTACCCAAAAACTTGTGAAAAAATTATGTGGAATTTTTGTGAGGAGTTTTAATTTTAATTAGGGATTTTTGGACAAGAAAGTCTTCCAAGCATGTACTGGCAATATTCAGTGTTACTATCAGGTTAAGTATTGTATATACACTCCAAAACGGCTTCAAATCTTCCCTACCGTTTTTTTTATTAGAAATTGATAAGGAACATATTGACTCCCATATCACTTTTGTTATAGCCTAGTAAAATATGCATAGACACACATACATACATATTTAAAAAATAACACATACCCAGGAACTAAAATATCTAAGCCCACATCCGTTTATCTATACATAAATATCTCATGGAGAAAACCTTGACTCCTGACGACAATATCGCCTACTCCTTTGATATGAAAGGATGTCGTGGTATTTTCCAATTTATCCGTCCTTATTTTATTTTAGTTGTTTTTTTTTTTTTTTTTTTTTGTTGTGGGTGGGCTGTTGATTTTTAAAGATGACGATGGCTTTGATCCTTTGCATCACGCTAAAATCCTCCATAAGTGGGTTAAAGAGATGTTTGTGTATGTGTATGTGTACGTAAGTAAGAGGTTGGGGTTGAATTGTGAATGACTGGTGAGAGCCACATTTGCATGTGTGGGAAAGGCATTTGTGGTAAAGAAAATATGAGAAGAGAAAAAATATGCCATTAAAAGTCATATATTTTTTGGGGGGATTTTGCATACATTGGGTTAAGCCGACATAAAGAAATTTAGGAAAAATTTACAATAAAAATCTGAGGAGGAATATATTTGCTAAAAAAAATTCATTAAAATGATTGATTCATGAAAATTCGTAAGAAATAACTTTAATTTTTTTTTTTTCATTTAATTTTTATACATCTCCTCTAACTGGCAACCATTACATCCTAGTTTGCGATTCCACATGATATGTATTAACTTGAATATAACAATAAATATGTAAAATAAATGAAATTGTCCTGGAGGTTATATGAATATAAGTTCGTTGATGGCATTTGCCTGCTTTGCGTTAGTAGTGTTAAGAAAATATCGTTAAAAAGTTAATCTCTTAAGTCGAACACATAAGTTATAAATTTTTGTTGCTCCTAATTCTATTTGAAAAACGAAAGCGATAGGAGTCACCAACAGTCTTAGTATATGCAAAAGCATAAAAAACGAAATCCATAGAGCTTTGCAAAGGACGAGGGCAGGTAGTAAACGAAAGACTGGAGGTTTAGGATTCACAAATCCTATGGAATTTTATGGGTATTTGCAAAACAATGGTATGAGTTTTACTCCTACTCGTTTAAAAATCGCTTCACACATACTCGTATATTTATAATAAAAGAGTGTGGTTGTGGGTCATATTAAAAAGGATTAAAATAGATTAAAATCGCATAAACTCGAATGGATGGGAGCATCTATTGTCGAGAGCATATAACGTCACTTGGTTTATCAGAAATATCGAAGAAGAGAAAAAATCCGAAATGTTTCCAACAATTTGGGGGAAATTTTATTGAATATTCTATGCCATTAATTCTAATTTCTATATCAGTTTCTTTAAACAAGCAATTTTTGTTATCATTAATTAAATGGAATTTATTATTATTTTTATTATTTTTTTTCATAAAAGATTAATAGTAATTCCCACATGTTTTTCTTTTTATATTTTCAGGTAATTTTATTTCTAATGATTTCCTCGATCTTCTACAGAAATAAAATTTTGACAACATTTTTTATACAAATAATATTTGGACAAAATTTCTATAGAAATAAAATACGCACAAAATTTTCTACAGAAAAAAATTGACGAAATTCTTTTTAAACAAAATTTTGACAAGATTTTCTAAAAAAAATTGACAAAACTTCCTATGGCAAAAACATTTTGACAAAATTTCCTATGCCAATAAAATTATGACAACATCTTCTATGGCAAAAAAAATTTAACAAAATTTTCTATGGCAAAAAAAATTTAACAAAATTTTCTATGGAAATAAAATTTGGACAACACTTTCTATAAAAATAAAATTTGGACAAAATTTCCTATGACAATAAAATTTTCACAAAATCTTCTACAGAAATACAATTTTGACAAAATTTTTTATACAAATAAAATTTGGACAAAATTTCTATAGAAACTAAATTTGCACAAAATTTTCTACAGGAAAAAAATTGACGAAATTTTCTTTAAAAAAATTTTTTGACAAGATTTTCTAAAAAAAATTTACAAAACTTCCAATGGCAATAAAATTTTGACAAAACTTTTTATACAAATAAAATTTTGATACAATTTCTTATTGAAATAAAATTGTGACAAAATTTTTTATACAAATAAAATTTTGACAAAATTTTCTACAGAAATAAAACTTTGACAACATTTTTATACAAATAAAATTTTGACAAAATTTTCAATAGAAATAAAATTTTGACAAAATTTTCTATAGAAATAAAGTCTTGACAAAATTTCCTATGCCAATAAAATTATGACAAAATTTTCTATGGCAAAAAATTTTTAACAAAATTTTCTATTGAAATAAAATTTTGGCAAAATTGTCTATGGAAATAAAATTTGGGCAACATTTTCTATAGAAATAAAATTTGGACAAAATTTTCTATGGAAATAAAATTTTGACAAAATTTTCTATAGAAATAAAGGATTGACAAAATTTTCTATGGAAATAAAATTTTTGACAAAATTTTCTACAGAAATAAAATTTTGACGAAATTTTCTATAGAAAAAATTTTTGAAAAAATTCTCAAAAAAAAAATTTGACAAAATTTCCTATGACAATCAAATTTTGCAAAATCTTCTACAGAAATAAAATTTTGACAACATTTTTTATACAAATAATATTTGGACAAAATTTCTATAGAAATAAAATACGCACAAAATTTTCTACAGAAAAAAATTGACGAAATTCTTTTTAAACAAAATTTTTGACAAGATTTTCTAAAAAAATTGACAAAACTTCCTATGGCAATAACATTTTGACAAAATTTCCTATGCCAACAAAATTATGACAAAATCTTCTATGGCAAAAAAAATTAACAAGATTTTCTATGGCAAAAAAATTTAACAAAATTTTCTATTGAAACAAAATTTTGGCAAAATTTTCTATGGAAATAAAATTTGGACAACACTTTCTATAAAAATAAAATTTGGACAAAATTTCCTATGGCAATAAAATTTTCACAAAATCTTCTACAGAAATTGTATAATTTTGACAAAATTTTTTATACAAATAAAATTTGGACAAAATTTCTATAGAAACTAAATTTTCACAAAATTTTCTACAGGAAAAAAAATTGACGAAATTTTCTTTAAAAAATTTTTTTGACAAGATTTTCTAAAAAAAATTTACAAAACTTCCAATGACAATAAAATTTTGACAAAACTTTTTATACAAATAAAATTTTGATACAATTTCTTATTGAAATAAAATTTTGACAAAATTTTTTATACAAACAAAATTTTGACAAAATTTTCTACAGAAATAAAACTTTGACAACATTTTTATACAAATAAAATTTTGACAAAATTTTCAATAGAAATAAAATTTTGACAAAATTTTCTATAGAAATAAAGTCTTGACAAAATTTCCTATGCCAATAAAATTATGACAAAATTTTCTATGGCAAAAAATTTTTAACAAAATTTTCTATTGAAATAAAATTTTGGCAAAATCCCAGCAAAAACTCTCATTACCCGGTAATCTTGTAGGTAAGCTTATTTAAAAATTAATAACCACTTATTAATTGGCATCGCTTCGGATTACATTTACATACGCATGTCCTAGAAGGAAAGTACTTCTCCCCTGGCATACTTTCGGCCATAAAATAAGTAGTGCATTTAAAGCATATAATCACCTAATATGTAATTACATATTCGTAGATACACCAAAGCTTGCAAAATAGCTACTTATTGTCTCAGGCAACCAAATCTCGAAAATATTGATTTCTATCGCCGATTACAATGGATCAAAATATGGCGAGTGATGCTGTAATAGGAGAACTACTTGAATAGAAACGAATATTGTATAAATAAACAAAAAATCGAATAAATAATCTAAATAAGATGCAATTTAATTTCACACTTAAAATAGAAATAAATGTAGGTTGTTTAAGGAGTTGGATTCGTGAATTTCGTTATAATATATCCAATAGCAAATTCACATAAGGTTCAAAATCTACTAAAAGTGGATTTTAAGTCTCTTTTTCATAAGGCAAATGACATTTGAAATTTAGTTTAAGCGCATTTTGGAAGTGTAATGTGAATGAGGTATAAGAAAGCATTTATTTAAAACATAATATGTTAATGTCATTAACCACAATTATTATGAAATATTTGTGATAATTTCTTAACGGAAAAATTTTCAGAATTACCGTTACATTACATATTATTTTTGATTTTTTATGTAAGTGCTCGATTATGTTAATAATTATATCTAATGGTGCCATCATTTATTCTATTTTATTAAATCGTTAACTACAACTGCATAAAATTTGAGAATAACAATTCGAAAATTACCGAGAAGTATTTATTTTTACAAGTTAAGTCATTATAACTCGCCGCAATGTAATGCAAAGTGTAATGACAGCTTTACTCCTGGTAATGTCAATTGTAATGAGATGTGGTTACCTAGTTTTTGCTGGGATTGTCTATGGAAATAAAATTTGGGCAACATTTTCTATAGAAATAAAATTTGGACAAAATTTTCTATGGAAATAAAATTTTGACAAAATTTTCTATAGAAATAAAGGATTGACAAAATTTTCTATGGAAATAAAATTTTTGACAAAATTTTCTATAGAAATAAAATTTTGACGAAATTTTCTACAGAAATAAGATTTTGACAATATTTTCTACAGAAATAAAATTTTGACAATATTTTCTATAGAAATAAAATTTTGACAAAATTTTCTATAGAAATAAAATTTTGGCAAACTTTTTTATGCAAATAAAATTTGGACAAAATTTTCTATAGAAATAAAATTTTGACGAAATTTCCTATGGAACAAAATTTTTGAAAAAAATCTCTAAAAAAATGTTGACAAAATTTCCTATGGCAATAAAATTTTGACAAATTTTTTTTACAAATAAAATTTTGACAACATTTTTTATACAAATACAATTTGGACAGAATTTCTATAGAAACAAAATTTGCACAACATTTTCTACAGAAAAAAAATGACGAAATTAAAAAAAAAAACAAATTGACAAGATTTTCTAAAAATTGACAAAACTTCCTATGGCAATAAAATGGTGACAAAATTTTTTATACAAATAAAATGTTGACAAAATTTTCTATTGATATAAAATTGTGACAAAATTTTCTATGGAAATAAAATTGTGACAAAATGTTCTATTGAAATAAAATTGTGAAAAAATTTTTTTTACAAATAAAATTTTGACAAAATTTTCTACAGAAATAAAATGTTGATAAAATTTTCTATAGAAATAAAATTTTGGCCAAATTTTCTATAGAAATAAAATTTTGACGAAATTTTCTATCGAAAAAAAAATTTTGACATAATTTTGTAAAAAAATGTTGATAAAATTTTCTATAGAAATAAAATTTTGACAAAATTTTCTATAGAAATACAATTTTGAAAAAATTTTCTATAGAAATAAAATTTGTTTTGTTATTGTTGGTTATGTTCTTTAATCATTGTTGTTGTTTTTTGATTTCAGCTTAAAACCATAGATTGACTAAACTACAAGTGTAGCTTAACCAACAGAGGAAAAGAATGTTTGTGAAATTTATATAAATAAAATAAAATTTAGAAAAAATTTTCTATAGAAATAAAATTTTGACATTTACTCTAAATTCAAAATAAAAACATTTCTTTCGAATAAAACAAAATTTTTTTATACTAACCACAAACATTTTGTAAACAACTTCAAAATAAGATTTTTTCATTTGGTAGATTTTCTGTAAAATTTCTTCAAATTTTGGTAGATTATTTTTGACACGAGTGGCAACCGTGGACCAATTTTTTCAAAATATAACATTTTATAAAACAGCAGAAAACAATGTAAAAATTTCTTCAATCCACTTGCTAAAATTTTCTTAAAAAATCCTACGGTTTTCATGGTTCAATTTTTATACGCGCCACCATATGTTTTTTTTTAATTTTATTGGTCAAAAGCAAAAAGTCTCGGAAATAACCTAAAATGGTAAATCATTTTAGATTTGTTCGAATTGGCTACGTTTGGCACGAACCATGGCCTACAAACGGCCGACAAAGCAACCACATACTGCATGAAAGTATCTCTGCGGTATTTAAGCTCATTTCTGGCAAAACACCGTCTTGATATGATCGACACTTTTGGAGTCAAACCACTTAGAGAAGCTTTGAAACATTCGGAAGTGTCACCAGCATTACTGAGAGGGGATATGATCGGACCTTGGCGATACCACATGGCATATGCATTTGTTGTTTATTTCCCACAAACTAAATTTGTTGCTTATATCTCGACCCTGCTTACCATTTAACTCTTGGTAATGCTGCAGAGATGTACTTTCTCCGTAGGTTAAACGTCTGTGATAGTAATCATGATTTTTTTTACTATGCTTACCAATTTTGAATTAATCTACCTACACGATTATTTCGCAATGAGAGTTTTTGCTAAAATGCTAATTGACTAAATATGAACATCACGTATAATTTTCGTACATACATAAACAAATGATCTGCTTAAGTTCTTAATATATTCTACGACATTTAATTTCCATTACGAACAATTGTATTCAACAGAACCTTTTAATATATGCACAATGCATGGTTTGGCGTATCTAATAAACGGCCCTCCCAAACTTCCAATTAGATAAAGATATTTTTACTATGAGCCTGGGCAATAATAAGCTTTTCTACTATGCCAACAATGTATGGCAGTGTGAGTGTGTCTGGCAGGAATTTATAAAGTTCTCTTGGAAAAACAAATTTCAAAAGAATTATTTTGCTATCAATTACAATATCAATTTATATACGATTAAGTTAAAGTTTATTTTATAGAGACAAAAAAATAATAATATTTCCAAAGAAATTTGAAATTATTTCAATTATTAACTCAATAACAATTGAGTGGTTATTTGTTTTGGAGTATTTGTAATAAATTGCTTTTAAAATGTATTTGAATTATGGGTAATTCATTATAAACGTATTAAAAAGGTCAATTATAGATCGAGTGTAGTAAATACCATTTGCCACATATCAAATAGAAAACAATCAATAAAGGCATTATAATAGCATATCCCCGAATAGAACTAAAGGAGAAGGAGTCCGAATGTATTTGAATCAATCATGAACAACAACATTTTAAGCACAATGAAAAGGAAAGATAATCATATGTCAGTGTGCTAAAATTGCCCTAATTTAAATACTGGATTAAATTTAGATGTAGTCCATAGTTTTTCGTCTAAATTTTTTCGAATTTTCTATCAAAATATGATGCAATTTTTATTCTATTCGCTTATAAAATTATCTCAATAGGAAAGAACCTCTTTATAGCCGAGTCAGAGTGGGGGTTTACATTACGATAAAATCATATAGGGAAAGAATAATGGTGCAATGAGAGGTGTTTACTTGAGGTGTTTAATTGATTACTTTTCCTCCGCATCATGACAGCTCATACAGTAAAGGGTGATACGGTCAAAATTTGGTCAATATAAACTTGACGTATTTCTTTCAATTTTGCATTTAAAAAACCTGAACACCCCTCATTTTGAAGGTGTGTGTGTGTAGAATGTTGCTCCTATTTTGATTTTGGAATTCACTCTTCAGTTGTCAAAATGCCGTCCAAGCAAGAAGAGCAGCGTATCAAAATTTTGCTCGCTCATCGCGAAAATCCGAGCTACTCGCACGCAAAGCTGGCAAAATCGCTAAAAGTTGCCAAATCAACCGTTACAAATGTAATTAAAGTGTTTGGGGAACGTTTGTCGACAGCCAGGAAGTCTGGATCGGGGGGAAATCGAAAACCGGAAGCCGCTGAAACGACAAAGAGAGTTGCCGGTAGTTTCAAGCGAAACCCTAACCTCTCTCTTCGAGATGCCGCAAATAAGCTGGGTGTATCGTCTACAACCGTGCATCGAGCCAAAAAACGAGCCGGACTATCGACTTACAAGAAGGTAGTGACTCCAAATCGCGATGATAAACAAAATACGACGGCCAAAGCGCGATCCCGGAGGCTGTACACGACGATGCTGACGAAGTTTGATTGCGTGGTAACGGACGACGAAACCTACGTCAAAGCCGACTACAAGCAGCTTCCGAGACAGGAGTTTTATACGGCAAAAGGAAGGGGAAAGGTAGCAGATATTTTCAACTGTCAAAGTTCGCAAAGAAATATCTGGTTTGGCAAGCCATCTGTACCTGTAGCTTGAAAAGCAGCATTTTCATAGCTTCCGGGACTGTCAACCAAGAAATTTACGTGAAAGAGTGTTTGAATAAACGTCTGCTGCCTTTCCTGAAGAAACACGGTTGTTCCGTACTGTTTTGCCCGGATTTGGCATCTTTCCATTACGGTAAAAAGGCCATGGAGTGGTACGCCGCCAACAACGTGCAGGTGGTTCCCAAGGACAAGAACCCTCCCAACACGCCAGAGCTCCGCCCAATTGAGAAATACTGGGCTATTGTCAAGCGGAACCTAAAGAAGACCAAAAACCTGCTAAGGACTAGCAGCAGTTCAAGGCAAACTGGCTTTCTGCGGCGAAGAAGGTGGACAAGGTGGCTGTACAAAATCTGATGGCAGGTGTCAAGCGTGAGGCCCGGTAATTCGGATTTGGAAAAGCGAAAGCCTAACTGAATATTTTTCCTGAATTTTATATTTTATTAATTTTATATTTATTGAAAAATAAATTTAATTTGATTTATTAAATAAACGATTTCACCGATTTACACGCGTTTTCCCTTGACCAAATTTTGACCGTATAACCCTTTAGTAATGAGTACTTCGCACCAATAGTTTTTGCAAATTCGCCTATCAGGCAACGACCCGTTATAGCAGATATCAGGAGTGATATCTAACGTCTTGAGAACACTAGCATATCTAGTGTTCGGTTCAAGTTTAAATGGGGACATATTCGCTTGGTTTCGTTACAACCCTTGCAATTCTCCCATCGAACATTTGCCACCATGACAGCCTTCTCACGCAGTAAGAGCCAAAGACCTACCAATAGATTCTAGTTCCCCTGGAATATGTAAGGTAGTTCCTAGCCTTGCTGACTCATCTGCTTCGCAGTTCCCCTGTATGTTCCAATGGCCAGACACCCATATTAGTTGAATATTGTACTTCTCAGCCATCTCGTTGAGAGATTTGCGACAGTCGATGGCCGTTTTCGAGTTAAGGAACACAGAGTCCAAGGATTTTATTGCAGGTTGACAGTCTGAGTATATACTAATGCCAACATTTTTTGGAACATTTCTTCTCAGCTAATTAGCCACCTCTCTTATTGCTTAACATATATTTCAGCCTGAAAAACACTACAGTGACTAGGTAGTTTTTTTGCTATTCGAAGTTCCAGATCTTTAGAATATACTCCGAAACCTACTGGTCCATCTAATTTGGAGCCATCAGTGTGGAAATCTAGATATCTTTTATTCCGCGGGATCTGTGTACACCACGCCTCACTGTTGGGAATTAGAGTTTCAAACTTTTTGTCGAAAAGTGGTTTCGCCAGAGTGTAATCCACTACGTTAGGCACATCTGGCATTACTTTGAGGACCGAACTGTGACCGTACTTTTTTTCCGACCACAGCAATAGCTAGCGCAACCGCACAGCCGTTGTTGCAGCTGACTCTTTGGCCAAAATGTCTAAAGGCAATAGATGCAGCATGCCATTAAGGGAATCTGTCTTACTGAATGCGCCTGAGATACACAAGCACGCCATACGCTGAACTTTATCTAAGCTGCCGTGTACCACAATGCGTTGCATTGCTGGGATTTGGTGGGATGTTGCATCACTACTGGCTCGGGCTGCGTTTCAATCACTCCGACTGCAATTCAATCCATAAGACTAAAGTTCTGCGTTTCAATCACTCCGACTGCAATTCAATCTATAAGACTAAAGTTCGCAGCTATAGTTCAACCACTAGAACTCCAATCTGCAAATCGTTAACTGAGAAATCATTCTGCTTTTCAATGACTGCGGTCAATGAAATTTCATCTGTACTGTTACAGATAGCATTACTGAGACTTTGATGGACAGTTGTTTGCACTACTGACTCGGCCTATTTTTCAATCACTCCGCCTGCAATTCAATCTGTAAGACTAAAGTTCGCAGTCTATAGTTCAACCATTAGAACTCCAATATGCAACCCATCCTATTCTAATCTCCGCAGTCGTTAGTTCTGCCGTGAACTATGGTACATCTCATCACTGGAATTTCAGTCTATAATTTATTCAAAGAAACTTAATTCGACCGTGTCTTACAGATTATTGTATCACTGGGACTTTTGTGTGCAGTTGTATCACTGATGGTTCAGTTTGTTTTTCTCCATCCGCAATTGAATCAGTAAGACTACAGTCCGCCGTTTTTTTGATTTATCTGCCACCGTGGTGCAATGGTTAGCATACCCGCCTTGCATACACAGCGTCGTGGGTTCGAACCCAGTTTCGACCAAACACCAAACATTTTTTAAGCGGTGGATTTTCCCACCTCAGCAATGCTGATGACTTTTCTGAATGTTTCAAAGCTTCTCTAAGTGGTTTCACTCCCAGCAAAAAAACGTCGCCAAAAAAGTAATGAAAATGTTCTTTTTGTATCCGGAAGTGGTGAAAAATTGACGCAGAATTGATGAATTTAACATGGGCTTGTCATAGGTTGGATGTTCACCATTTCAACAGAACTTCCTTGGTAATTAAAATAAAGAACATCATTGAGAGTGCATCTTCTGGAAGTGCTTTTAAAGTTGTGCCTTTGGAAGAACTTCCAAATTTTTTTGCTGGGACTACAATGTGAAACGCCGTGCGGACTCTGCTATAAAAAGGAGGTCCCTTGTCATTGAGCTAAAACATAGAATCGGACAGTATTCAGTGATAAGAAAGAAGTTCACCATTGCGGTATCACTATGGACTGAATAGTCTAAGTGAGACTGCTATATCGGGCTGCCACTATACCTAACCTAACCTGATTTTTTTTGACGATTCTTAGTCTGAAGGACATTTGATAGTTTAGCCAATAAGGCTCCACTATGTAACTCAATCACTGAAGCTTCCTTCTACACTGGATTCTTTGGATTCTCTCTTCAGTCTGTAGTTCAATCACTATACCCGTAATTCAATCGCTGAGATACCAACCCGCAATTTTGGTACTTTGGTAAACAATTAAGAACTTCCGTACGCAATTGCATGGTTCGCTCTGCTTGGCAATCACTTCGTCTGCAATTCACTCAGACTACAGTCCGCATTTTACTGATTTCTCTCACCAATCCAACTTTTGTTCAATTATTACAACTTGAAGACCATTTTATAGTTAAACCAATAAGGCTCCACCATATTACTCAATCACTCATACTTCGTTCTGTAATTTAAGATCTAGACCTCCATTCGTCAATTCAATTATTGAGAAATCCTTCTGTCGTAGACCGTAATACATTGATTTGCTAGAACTTCAGTCTGTAGTTCAATCACGTTGGTATGAATTTCAACCGCTGATATCTTAGAACTTAGTCTGAAGATCATTTGATAGTTAAACCAATAAGGCTCCAATATACAACACAATCGTTCGTATTTCGTTCTGTAGTTGAAGAACTAGAACTCCATTCTTCAATTTGTTTACTGAAAATTCCTTCTGCTGTAGACAATAATACAGTGATTCGCAATAATACATTGATTCGCAGGAACTTCAGCTTATATTTCAATCACTTTGGTATGAATTTCAACCGCTGAGATACCAATCCGCAATTCTATTATTGATACTATAAAGTTATTTATAACATTCCCCGGTTATAACGAGTAGTTTTTCAGATCCCAACGATCTAAAAGAATTTCTCTACATTTTCTGTGGACATTGTTCATTCTGAGCCTTAATAGCAATTTAACATTCTATACTAATTCCCACGAAGCATTTTAGGTAATAAATTTTTATAGATACTCTATCAATGGCTTCTTCGCAGAAAGCCCTCAAATTACACCATAATGAGTTAAATCAAAATCAATACCATCCTGGTTGACTAAAGCCAACACTGCAGGTTTATTGTCCTCTATGGTTACTAAAAGTATGCACACGAATATGTGTACGTGTTTGTGTGTGTTTGTGATGGTTTTTGTATTTGTCTACATTAATGTATGAGTATGTAGCATATTTTTATCTATGTGTCTCTTTATATATATGCCTATACTTAAAGTGATATTATGCCATGGCATTTGGCCAAAACAGCAGTAAAGCGACCTATTAGTTGGGGAAATATGGTCTCATGCAGACTAACACACAATATATCTTTACGATAACTGCAATCACAAAACTCTCTCTCACACGCACAAACATACACATATATATATAAAGCCACAAACGCATATAAATGTTTAACGTGTATATGAGTGTGTGCGTGTGTGGCTATATGTGTATAAGTACATGTTATAATACGAGCAATACACGCTAGACTTACTTCACATAAAAGTCGTAACATGAAACGTTGTTAAGCTTATTTGCTTGCCAATGAGCACTTTGCAGTAGATGTAAGGCAATCGATGTTATAGTTGTGGCATGGGTGTAGTAGAACATTTTTTTTTGTTTGCTAAAACAAATCTCACATGATTTTCACATTTAATCCTTGGTTTGATATGGTGGCCTTCTATTTCCGGCCGCCTAAGAGGAATTCATGAAGACTAAATGATGAAATGCAAAAATGATTAAGTAGAATGTGTTGGAAACGCCGCATGAAATGACGGGAAAATAGAAATATAGGGAAAGACATTGTAATATTCTATAATATATTAATCTTACGGAATTTGAAAGCTTACAGACCAGAGTCTCTGAGAAAAAGATGATGAAGTTCCAGACACCGGTAGGAGTCATATAAATTTGCTTGTACCATTTACAGCGAACATTTTGAGTAAAACTCTTAGTCTTTGCATTTTCGCGGATAAATGCGAATAAGAACCAATCGCAAATACTTTCGTTTGTTTAGAACCATTCGGTCTGCAATGTAAACTCTGAGACTTCTCTCGATTGTACTGTGTCTTAGGATGCAATTACTGCATCTTAAATCCTTAGTTAAATCACTGGGACATCCGTCTAACTTTAGTAACTTCCACAATTGAGACTTCAGTCAGCAGATAAATTATGGAAGCGAAAACTTGTAATGCGGAATTGACAACAGATGACGAAGTTCGGAAAATACGCATCACACAATACTGAAGTTATATTTATGTCATTACCTCATTTCATGACACTCATTCATTGGCCGAAGTGTAAACAACATAGTTTTCGTGGTCAAGTTTCGTGTCCATAAAACAGCATGGACGGGAAATATTGTTTTAATTTTTCACTTTGTAGAAAAGTACATCTGAATCGCATCGATTACTCTCCGAAGCTTTTTTTGGGGTGTGCCATTTAGGATTCAACGTTGGAGATGGCGTTTGTACGTTTCAAAAATGGAGATTTTGATGTGGAAGACAAATAACATCCAGGACATCCGAATACTTTGGAAGATGCTGAACTGCATTTACTCCATGAAGACTCGATGAAGTGTCCAACGCAAGAAAAACTTGCCAAATCATTCGAAGTTACACGCCAAGCCATTTTCCATCGACTGAATCTATTGGCAATGAATCTAAGGCAAGGAAATCGGGTACCGTACTAGTTGAAGCTTGGAGACATCAAAAGGCGATTTACACTGATTGTCATTTGTTCGGATGGTCGTACACCATTTTCGTTCTTATGAGGAAGAAAAACATTTGCGGGACGATGGTAAAAATTAGTAACTAGCGATGACAATACTTCGCTTGTTTAAAATTTTTATTGGAATAAATTCTCTTACATTAATTTGCGCTCCCAGTTCATTTTGATCACTGAAACTTTGATATTTAACTCAATGCCTGACTGATAAAGACTTCGGTCTTTGATCAATTATTACGACTTTAGTCTGTAGTAAAAGCCCTGACATCTTAATTTTCAGAATATTTCAGTCTTAGGTTCCTTCGCTAAGACTGCGGCCTGCAGTTCAGTCATTGGAAATTGCAGTGGAGCATAGAGGATGGTCCGTAGTTCATGGTGAAAATTGTTCGGTTTTACTTAAACTGCATGAGTTTTAATTTGCAATTCAATCAAACCAAAGTCCTAGCGTGGTGCAATGGTTAGCTTGTCCGCCTTTATATGCAAAGGGTATTGGCTACAATCCCAATTTCGACCGAACACCAAAAAGTTTTCAACGGCTGTTTATCGCTTCTCAGTAATTCTGGTTAAATTTCTGAGCGTTTCAAAGTTTCTCTAAGGATGTTCACAGATACATGAAGCTCCTTCAAACTCGGTTAGCACTCAGTGATAAGCAAGAAGTTAAATGGCTGCCACTATACCCAATCGAGCCCAATTTCCTTACGATTCCACCTGTAGTTACATTGCAAGTTTGTTCTGTGGTCCAATTACCGACATTTCTGTGAACAGTTCAACCACTTAGATATTAGTGTGCAGTTCAATCGATGATATTTCGGTGAGCAGTCAAGTATATTTCATTGTAAGACTAAAATATTTTCTGCAGTTAATTAGCTGAGACTTCAGTCTGTCAATAGGACTTCAATCTCTGGCATTCAAAACCCGAATTAAATCACTCAGAATCCATCGTTAAATATCGATAGCGGTTCAATCACCGAAGCTTTGACTTACGCATCAATCACAAGGACTGCAATCTTTAGTTCAATCATTTTCACTGAATGTACCTTATAAATCACTGGGATATCCGTCTTCTGTTCAACTACAGAGTCTTCGGTCTATATTTTGTTCACTGTAACTTAATCATGCAGATTTAGAACTATAGTTTTACTGACACTTTTGTGTGATATCCAAACACTGGAACCCCCAGTCAGTGGAACTTTGATCTATTAATCATTAAGACTTCGTTGTGCTATTAATATAACTAACATATACGCTCCCAATTAAATCACTGAGACTCCGTCTTTAGTCCGATCCTTAAGACTGTGAACTTCAGTTTACACACTTGGACTTTGTTTTTCAGTTTATCCACTGCGACTTCGTTGTACAATGAAGGATAATAACTGCGACTTGGGTTTTTAGTTCAAATACTGCGACTTCAGTTTTTAATCAAATCGTTCGGAACCTTGGCC
The DNA here is from genome assembly GCF_050003625.1 of Haematobia irritans. Classification (NCBI taxonomy): domain Eukaryota; kingdom Metazoa; phylum Arthropoda; class Insecta; order Diptera; family Muscidae; genus Haematobia; species Haematobia irritans. Next base: position 170,058,060 of record NC_134398.1, read on the forward strand.
TTTAGTTCATTCTAGAATTCTACCTACAGTTGAATCACGTTCACTTCAGTCTGTGGTATAATACTACAGTGCGTCACTGGATTTTCTATATGTTGTTCACTCACTGACATATTGATTTTCGGACTAACCACTGGAACTTTGATCTGCAAACTAAGCATTATGACTTCAATCTATAGCTCAATCATTGACCTTCAATCTGGCTGTTAAATGCTTATTCAGTTCGATTAAGGGGAGTTCGATCAGTAGTTCTTCATTTATTGGATTTTAGACTTAGGTCAAGTTGTTGAACTGCATATCACTGAGGCTTCAGTCAACACTTCAATCATTAAAATTAAATTGTGGATCTTAGTGGATTAATGCAGCTTGTGGTCATTGCCTAAACTCGCTAATGAAACCGAAACCTTCATTGATTGTTTATAGACTATTATAACTGAGATAAGTCACACGCTAAGAAATAATACCGAATAACGTCAAGGCCGAAAATGGGTATCTAAAAAAACACCGAATCGATTGCACTCCTGTAAACAGGACAGTCAAATTCAAAAGTTTCAAATTACTAATGTTGTGTTAGTTGCTCCGAAATGACTGTATACAGTTGGAAGCTCTTATCATTATTATCAATTAACTTTAACCAAAGAATGTCGAAGTTTCATTTTTTCGTTGTTGATGTTACTATATGTGTGCCTATATTGACTACATTTTCGATTATCTGCAATCGGTTACTTGTCCTGTTTTGCTATTTAACCTCGACTACTTGGCCATGGATCGTAAAGTGTAGAAGCAGTCAAATGAAATGTTTTTGCCCTCAGAGTGCTCATAGTTGAGTGTTAACATATATTTTTATCGCGTCTAATGTTTGTTAGCCTTAATGAGCAAACAAATTAAATTTGCTAAAATATCTAATGGATCCATTTTTTCCGCATCGCTCGTTTCCTCTTGTCCTCTGTACTGTTTGATGTCTTCATTAACTCCCTTCTTAAGTTTCAGATCTAATGAGAGCTGACTAAATGAACAAAATGTGTTGCAGTGTATGTAATAGGACAAAAAAAAATATGAAAGAAGTAAAAGAAAATAAAAATATTGTCATATTTTGGGAGATATATTTTCAAGGTTTTGGTTTTTTTTGTTAAAAAAAAAAAAACAACATCAACACCAATAGGAATTGACTGATTATATTTCAAGTTTGAAGACGCTTAGAACCAAAATATAATATTAAAAAGAGATTGTTTTAAGATGGCTCCCAATAGTAGTCCTAAATCGAAAAGGAGTATAAACCGACCCTGCGATTTCATAACTTCTGAACGCTGGACGTTTGTTAATCAAAAGAAAGCCAACTGGGAAGGCTTCAGAGAATACACCGATGGCTCCCAATAGTAGTCTTAAATCGAAAAGGAGTATAAACCGACCCTCCGATTTCATAACCTCTGATCGCCGGACGTTTATTAATCAAAAGAAAGCAAACTGGAAAGGTTTCAGAGAATACACCGATCGCTGCTTCAGTGAGCTCCCGTCCCTCTCTCATGTTCATGTTGCCCAGAGGGCGTTCCGGGACATTATCAACACAGCAGCCGCTCGCTTCATACCCGCTGGTCAAATTGCCCAAGTGAGGCCCAACTTCCCAGCCGAAGCAGCGGGACTCGCAGACGAGCGTGATGAACGCCGTCGTGCTAACGCTGCTGATCCTATAATCATTGAACTAAATCTAAAGATTAGTAAGATAGTCGACGAGCACAAGCGGAACACTTGGTTAGAGCTCCTGAAGCAATGTAACTTAGGCACGGAACTGGTAAATTGTGGTCAACAGTGAGAGCCTTCTTGAACCCCGCTACAAGGGATGATGGGATTTCAGTCACCTTTGGCGACGTGACTGATCCGAAGAGATGTGCCAAATACTTCAACAAACAGTTTGTCGAGCATCCCGAGAGTGATAGAGCGAAAAGGAGAGCCACTCGTCGCATACGTAGTCTCCGAGCCGACGACACACCACAATTTACCGCAGCCGAAGCTACCAATGTCATCAACAGCGCGAAACCATCCAAGGTGCTGGGCCCCGACGGAATTCCAATGCTAATGCTGAAGCATCTGGGAATACTGGGAGTTGAGTACATGACAAGACTCCTCAATTTGTCCTTGGAATCACTCATTATACCCGATGTCTGGAAGATGGTAAGAGTGATTCCACTACTAAAGCCAGGCAAAGATTCGAGTAAAGGTGAATCGTACAGACCGATATCCCTTCTCTCGCCAGTAGTCAAGACATTTGAGGCAGTACTCCTCCCCAGCCTTGTGGAGAATTTTCCAGCTGCCCACCATCAAGATGGATTCCTTAAGGTACACAGTACGACGACAGCCTTACATGCCATTTCGACACATGTCAACTTAATCAGCCCAAGCCGTGTCATAGGACGGTCCTCGTGGCGCTTGACCTATCGAAAGCGTTTGATAAGTCAACCATGCCACATTATTCGAGGACATCGAGAATACGTCCCTACCGGCAGGAACGAAGCGTTGGGTTCTGAATTATATGTGTGGGCGCCAGTCGTAGGTGGAATTCAGGGACAAGAAGTCAAAACCCCGTTGAGTTAATAAAAGAGTTCCCCAGGGCGGGGTGATATCTCCGGCACAGTTTAACCTCTACCTGTCCTCGATTCCACCCCCTCCTGACGGCGTCAAGATTGTGTCATATGCGGACGATTGCACAATCATGGCATCCGGGCCCATTGTTTATGACATTTGCGATCGATTGAATGTCTACCGCGCTGATCTTACCAGTTATTTCACTGCAAGAAATTTGAGGATATCTCCCACCAAATCCTCAGCCACACTATTCACTACATGGACGGCGGAAGTACGCAGGCAGTTGAATGTCAGAGTCGATGGCGAAACAATTCCGACAACAAATTACCCCAAGATTCTCGGGGTCACATTCGACAGCCTTCTTAAGTCGTCCGCCCATGCCACTGCAATTTGTGATAAGTTCCGCGGTAGAAGCAAGGTCCTCAAGTCGCTTGCCGGCAGCACTTGGGGTGTGGACAAAGAAACCTTGTTAGCTACATACAAGGCAATTGGCCGGTCAGTGGTAAACTATGCAGCGCCAGTGTGGACACCTCAAACGAGCGATACGCAGTGGAATAACATACAGACCTGTCAGAACGCTGCCCTTAAAACCGCTACAGGATGTCTCCGCAGTACACCCCTGGATCACCTTTTTGCGGAAACCAAGAACATCCCAGGGCGTCGACACAATTACATGTTATCCAAGCAGTACCTCTTGGGTTGCCATCGAAGTTGTCATCCGAATCACCATCTTGTGGATAGACAAACTCCACCCAGGAATGTAAGGGTCGATCTTTACCTTCTAGAGCCGGAGATCCAGCGTTACAAAAGAGAGCCTCTAGATCAGGCAGCATACCAGACAGGTCTGAACAGGATTCATGAGGATGCTGTAGCTGAAGCGGTGAGAAGCTACAAGGTTAATCCTGTTCTCGGAGTAAGAACGCAGCCCATAGCACCGGGGGAGAGACACCTCCCACGGCATACCATGGTAGTTTTGGCCCAACTAAGATCAGGCATGTGCAGCCGCCTCAATTCATACTTATCAGTGATTGATAGCAGCGTAGCTGACGCGTGTCCCATCTGTAATCAAGGGCAACATGACACTCGTCGCCTTTTTGCTTGCCCAGCTAAGCCTACCCGTCTCACTACCAGATCACTGTGGACACACCCCATCCTTGTCACAGAGTTCCTTGATCTGGCTACCAGCTGAACTACACAAGCATAGAACAAAATTGATTAAACTAAATTAAAAACTGTTACAACGACAACCGTGGAATCCTAAAATCAGTTTGACAAATATATTTTTCCATTGTTGGCTAACCTACTCTTCCAGTTTAGTCGGCAAATGGTTTTTAATCTGAGTGTAATGCGATAAATTGTATTTTGCTTATAACCAGAGTAAAATGAAGCTTAATTTGGGACCTACACAATAACTAAATAAATTCCACGAAAATTGTCACAAAAAAACCCCAAATCTCTGAATATTCCGAAAAAATGCAAAAAAAAATTGTTCATCAAAATCGGATTTTATTTATATTTTCGCAAATATTTTTTTTTTTATATTTTCTCTTAGAGCGAAAAGAATCTTAATTAATGGCAACTCACAAAAAAATCCACGAAAATGTGTAAAAATCACAAAAAGTATATATGAATTATTAATTTGCTTATAGCTTGAGGGAAAAGAAGTTTTATTTGGGAGCCACATAACGTTTTAACTCATTGTGGTATATGCTCAAAATAACAAAATAACTTATTTACTATTATTGTTATGTTATTTGTGTTCGATAGTAAAAAGGTTAAAATGGCTGGTTTGCCCACAAAATTAAATGACGATAATATCCTTGACAACGATTCATTTAATAACATCTCAAATTAGCTTTAAAATGTTTCTTTAAATTGGATATAGAAATGACCTTTTTCGTATTTTATACGACTCTTACGTTATCCCATACAAACTATTTGATAATTCTTTATATTACAATTTCCATCCCCCCTTATTGAAGGATATAACATGCATACAGACACACACACGCGATCGCTGTCACATACAAATCCTTATATGTCAGCACAAAGTGTAGATGTAGAAATATAAGTCGTTTTATTTATAGATTCATAACACATCGTTATAATGTTTCCGAACAAACACGCTGACAATAAAAAAAGAGCTAGGAATATTTCTTGGTCCAGAGTTGACCATCATCTTAGAGTGAGTATGCTTGTGCATTTAACTATCCTGTGTGAATAAATAAGAGAATACTCGTATTTGTATCTTATAAGTCCCATAACGGGAGTATAGCTGATAGTTTTCTCTCCCTTCATTTATGACTTTGGCCATTGGATATTTTTGTTGTTGTTGTTGTAGTTTCTGTTTGACTTCAAAATATGTACATATCTCACAACCAGGAAGACGATAAAGTAGAGCGACGATGACGACGACGACCTATCGACTACAAAAGTCATATCATAGAGAGACAAATGGTTGGGTAGTAACCAGAATCTATAAAATGACAACGGCGTCTACAAGTCTACAGTTATTTTATGTACGAATGAGCATTACTTTTCACCATTTACCCCACTATTGCTGCCGGGTCACCATTACAATCACTTCCCCCTTTACCTTAATGCCTTGGAAATATTTGTAAGAAGCAAATAAAAATATGTATTCTTATTGTATGTTAGTTTGTGTGTGTATGCGCGTTCGTTTGTGTTCTCATTGAGTACGTGTTTATATCTATCCATCTTTGAATCTATCTACTGCTCTTGGCATTCTTATCCGCCTGGCTTTTTTTTTACATCCTCTACAGAGTTCAGTAACATTTGAATTGGGAATGAATCTAAGAGCATGGCTCTTTTGGTTGGCTCTCACTTCTACAGATAATAAATGACAGAAAAATATTTATCTTCTTTACCACATTTACTAAAAGTTCACACAGAGATATTACCAAGTACGTGTGTATAAAGGTAGAACGAGTATTCAATACAGGGTGAACCACAATAAGTGAGGGTTTTATAATGAGAAGTAAGCAAATCACTGATTTTTGCCAGTAGCAAAGATAATGTACAATTATGGGTTAAAATCATGAAGCCTTGATGGAGATAATCTCATATAATTATACCCTAAACCACATAGTGGTCAGGGTATAATAACTTTGATCTGCCAAAGAATGTGCCTACAAAAAATATTGATTTTGGACCCCATAACAAATATATACCGATCGACACAGAATCACCTCCCGAGTCGATCTAGCCCTTGGTGTCCGTCCTTCTGTCCATGTATTTGTTGTTCGTAGAATTCCGGTCGAAATTATTAACCGATTTTGATGAAATTTGGTATAAGGATATACAAGGACGAACGCTGAATTTGGAAAAAATCGGATCAAATTTAGATATAGCTCCCATATATATTGCGCGCGATTTTGATAAATCGGATCAGATTGCGTTCATTTACTGATCGATCGTCGTCAAATTTGTCACAAGGTAATCTAATTAACCACCTTTTAAGTATGCCAAATTTCATTTCGGTTCAGATTTAGATATAGCTCCCATATATATGTATCGCCCGATTATCCTTCTGTGGTATTAACCAATCCTAATCGGTTCAGATTTATATATAGCTCCCATTTATTGTTGCTCAAATTTCATGTACTAGTCGATCATATTTAGACTTACATGTAGCTCTTACTTAAATATATTGCCCTATTTGCTCAAAATTAGATCCATTACCCACACTAATTGAGCCTCTTTTTTAATAAAGGAATCAACATTAGTGGCATACTAACTCTGTAGGTGAATAATCAACTATAGCTTCTAATATCAGACATTTCTGTTAAGATTATGATAAAACTCACATAACCATGTACCCCTAATTCCGTAGGTGTTTACTAATTCAGTAGGGTTGGTTAAGGATATGATATAGTCGACCCGCCCGACTTTCTATTTTACTTTCTTGTTTTTTAGATACATACAAAATTTTTTCAGATTCAATCACGAAATTAATTGATGCAATTAAATTTTTAATTGTAATTTCTTTAATAAAAAAAAAACGATAGTATTAATCAATTTTAATTAAATAGTTTGATTAAAACATTGGTTGTTAAAATAAGCTTTTAATTAAAAATTAAAAAGTTAATTGTATTCAATAATCTATTAATTAAAAAAATAATAATAAACTTTTTTGGTGATATTTTTTCTGTGTAGGATTTATAAATATATACTGAAATCTATAATCTATCGGTTTAAGGGCCTAGTGAAATGACGTGCAATACAAAATTTAAACAAGTATTACAAACAACTTCAAGTTGTTTTTATTTCTACACCGCTCGTCTGTATTCAATAAACATTTGAACGTCGAATTGAATTGGTTCGCGTTGGATTCCTCACAATCCCCTATGTTCCGATATTCGGAATAGCAAATCGTAAAGTTTTCGTCAATTGATATTTTCTTAATGTTAGAACATATCAACTGTGGCTAATTTGGGATAGTTCTCTTAAATGCGAAGATTCAATTACAATTGGATTTAAGTCCGCGAGTATCTCCATTTTAGAGAAGTAAATTCTTGAGATTTGCGATTCCGAATTTTGGAACATGGGGGAATATGTCAATCGCTCAAAAAAAAAAATGCTCTGGTCGAGAGAAATGATCCAAAAATACGATCGCCTCTATGAAATGGTGGTAGGTGATGAATCATGGGTTTATGCGTATGAGTCCGAAGGTAAACAGCAGTATATGGGTGTTTCAAGATGAGCCAAAACCTACAAAATTTGCTAGAGCCCGAAGCACTTCCAAGGAAATTATCGCGGAAACTGATTTAGCACTCAAAACATCAATTTTATTGATCATACGCCGTATAGTCCTGATTTGGCACCGAAGTACTTCCTTCAATTACCGTATGTAAAAAATCAAATTTGAGGTCAACGTTTTTCGACACCTAAAGAAGCGGTTGATTCGTTCACAGTAGAAATACCTCATTCAGAGTGGCAAAAGTGCTTGGACAATTGCTTCTAACGTATGCAAAAGTGTAAAGCTCGTAATGAGGAATATTTTGACAAACAATAAAGCTATTTTACTACCCCCAAATTCGTACTACCTCCAAATTCTTATCACCAGCCACTACATCGATTGTTTGAACGTTTCTAAGAATATGACTATTCGGCAGAGATTATCTTCTATTCTTGTGTTATGAAACAATTAGACTTTTATGGATTTAGGAGCAGACCGTTGGCTTTTGCCCATTGAAATACTCGAAAAAGGAGATGGTTAAGTTATCATCACCCTGTTGGAATGTCCAGGATCTGCGGCCAAAATATTTTTTTGTCCAGGGCTTCAATCCTGTACACTCTGAAATACGCTTTCTTGGTTTTTGGAATGATTATGGGTAGTTACTTTTTTAACACAAATGTTTTCCCCAGGTATGAATTCCATACGTGCTTTTGAATGCTGGAGAACATTTTAGGGCATTTTTCATTAGGGGAATTTTGGAGCCTCGTTTAGTATATTTGTTGTATAGGAGTATAGCCAACTATGTCCGTCTGTCTGTCAGTGCGTCCGAGTATCCATCTGTCTGTCCAGGTATATTTGTATTCCCAGTACAGCTTGCAGTTTAAGGCCAATAGTCCTCAATTTTTCGAACAGGCTATTACATTCAACTTAATATTTTCCGATCCAAGCTGAAAATTCTTGAGTGAAAACGGGAGTCAACTTTTTTTGGATCTATGTAAACTGTTTTACTTAAGTAAAACAAAGCAAAAAAAAATTCGGATTCACTCACAAAATTATTTGATCTAATTTATTATACCCTCCACCAAAGGATTGGGGGTATATAACTTTGTCATTCCGTTTGTAACACATCGAAATATTGCTCTAAGACCCCATAAAGTATATATATTCTGGGTCGTGGTGAAATTCTGAGTCGATATAAGCATGTCCGTCCGTCCGTCCGTCTGTTTAAATCACGCTAACATCCGAACGAAACAAGCTATCGACTTGAAACTTGGAACAAGTAGTTGTTATTGATGTAGGTCGGTTGGTATTGCAAATGGGCCATGTCGGACCATTTTTACGTATAGCCCCCATAGAAACCGACGCTCAGATTTGGCTTGCGGAGCATCTTGGAGGAGCAAAATTCATCCGATCCGGTTGAAATTTAGTAGATGGTGTTAGTATATGGCCTCTAACAACCACGCAAAAATTGGTCCATATCGGTCCATAACTATATATAGCCCCCATATAAACCGGTCCCCAGATTTGACTCTGGAGCCTCTTGGAGGAGCAAAATTGCATCCTATCCGCTTGAAATTTGGTACGTGGTGTAAGTATATAGTCTCTACTAACTATGTAAAAATTGGTCCATATCGGTCAATAATTATATATAGCCCCCATATAAACCGGTCCCCAGATATTACCTCCGGAGCTTTTGGGAAGCAAAATTCATCTGATCCGGTTGAAATTTGGTTCGTGGTGTTAGTATATGGTATCTAACTACAATGCAAATATTGGTCCATATCGGTTCATAATAATATATAGTCCCCATAGAAACCGATCCCCAGATTTAGTTTTGAAGCCTCTTGGAGGAGCAAATTTGGCCCGGTTCAGCTGAAATTTGGTACATTGTGGTAGTATATGGTCGTTACCAACCATTGAGGTCCATATAGGTATATAGTTATATATAGCCCTCAGATAAACCGATCCCCAATCACACACAAATTGGTCCATATCGGTTCATAATTGTATATAGCCCCCATATAAAGCGACTCCCATATTTCAATTCTGGCTGCCTAATTACCGCGCAAAAGTCCATATTGGTTCGTAATTATTTCTAGATGTATATACCTTTTGGTCTTGCAATTTAGAAGACGATGTTAAGAAGTTTTAAGTTACCTTGACATCGGTAAGTATTACCACAAGCCCATTAAATCGATTGTGGATGACAGTCTTTCACAGAAGTTTCTACGCAACTCATGGTGGAGGGTACATAATGTCTTCAATCACAGATATGATAGTATCAATTAAAAAATTAATTGATACTATTAATTTTTGTAATTGACGTTTGTTTCAATTAAAAAATTTGTTGAATCAATTAAATTTTTAATTGAATATTTCTTAAAACTCAATTAAGACTTTAATTGGAAAAATGTTCGTGAACTTTTTTTCTGTGTAACGAAGTACACAGAAATGCCCTTCTGTCTATCAATCTGTCTATACACACATTTGCGTTCAAAGCAAAGCACGCCGTTTAAATCATATCGTCATCAATTTTTACAACAGGTTCTTGTATGGAGTATTTATTGACAGACAAACCTATTTAAATTGTCTTAAAAATTTCCCTTCATGAAGACTATGAAATAATTTTTTACAATTAGAACCCCAAGCCCATATTATGATTTCGTTTAGTTTTTTGATTCCGTTTCTGCGAACATATTACTCTTTTATACTTTAAGCAATCGCTTCCTTATATGTGGTTTACCCTGTATATGATATACGCGAGTATTATTCGATAAATTTATGTGAGTTTTGTTTTTGTTGATACATGCACATTACGATATTTTATGTATTTCCTTTTAGTTTATTTCAATTTCATAACATTGTACGCAATGTACTTAGTACTACAAACACATATGGGTCATGCGAAAGTCTGGGAGTGTTTGTATAACATCCTGGTGAATTTTTGGTAAAACCAATTTTCTTCAAAGTATAGCACATATCTCTCTATATTTGTGTGTGTGTATATACTTGTGCTCTTAGTATTGGTATTTTTCTCCGTGGATATGGAATAAATTTCGGAAATAACCTTAACAAAAAATTCCTCACAAAACTTAACATGGTTGTTGTTGGAATAGTATTTTTTTGCAATCCACTATAGCAATATTCATCGATACTATAAGAATATGTTGATATATGGATGAGATGAGATGAAAAACATTCCAATAATTTTTTTTCACATGTTTTTTTTTTTTTTCATTTCATTTCAGGTATGTTAGCTGGAACTAAGAATTTTTGTGCTTGCTAAGTGAAAAGTGTCGATAAACCTTTAGGATTTTCATGTCAATTTTAAGCTTCTGTCCTGGTATGTCTACAAACGAGCGAGGACAAGCAGTGCCTTCTATAATCTAATAAAGCCAGGCATTCAAGTATGTATGTGAATTATTCTCGGTTGAAGAATTTTGTTTTTAATAAAGAATTCGTAGAGAATGTCCTTGAAAATGTTCCTATTATCGATGTAAATACTTACGAAAGAAACTCCTTTATTTTTAAATGGAGATAAAGTAAATGCTGTCAAAATTTCGTAATACTTGAATATTAGGCAAATATGTAAACTGCGGGAACATTCCCTAAAGATTATAGCTCATAAATAGCAAAAATTGTTAAATTTAAAATGGAATAGTTTGTGGTGATTCGGACTAATGAAGACTGATGTTATATATTCAATTGAGGTGCAATTCTGGAGTGATATAGCGAATAACCAATTTATATATAAAACGATAAAAACTAAAGAGGCTCATATCACTCTGCCTTTTTATGCCCTGCGTCCCACTGTTGAAAAGGGTATTATGAGTTATTGCATATGTTTGTAACACCCAGAAGGAGACGAGATAGACATATGATGTTTTTGATAATAATGGTCAGAGTCGGCCCCTTAGCACGATTGCCACAATTGGTAGAATTCTACCAAAAATTTTTAAATTTTTACCGTTTAGTAGATTGGTAGAATTGTAGATATTTTGGTAGATTTTGCAAAATATTCCTCTACAACTATGAATTACTTCAATTTTAAATAGAAATAAAATGTTGACAAAGCGTTCTATTGAAATAAAATATTGACAACATTTTCCAAAGACAAAAAATTTTGAGAACAATTTCTAAAGCAATGAAATTTTGAAAAAAACAAATTTTCTATAGAAATAACATTTTGAGAAAAATTTTTATAGAAATAAAATTTTAGGAAAATTTTCTATAGAAATACAATTTTGACAAAATTTTCTATAGAAATAAAATTTTGACAAAATTTTTTATAGAAATAAATTTTTGACAAAATTTTCTACAGAAATAAAATTTTGACAACATTTTCTATAGAAAACAAAAATTTGGAAACATTTTCTATAGAAATAAAATTTTGACAAAATTTTCTACAGAAATGAAATTTTGACAAAATTTTCTACAGAAATAAAATTTTGACAAATTTTTCTACAGAAATAAAATTTTATATAGACATAAAACGTTAACAAAATTTTCTACAGAAATTAAGTTTTGATAAAATTTTATATAGAAATAAAATTTTGACAAAATGTTCTATAGAAATAAAATTTTGACAAAATGTTCTATAGAAATAAATTTTTTGACAGAATTTTCTATAGAAATAAAATTTTGACAACATTTTCTATAGAAATAAAATTTTGACATTTTCTAAAGAAATAAAATTTTGACAACATTTTCAGAATTACAGAACTAAAATTTTGACAAAATTTTCTATAGAAATAAAAGTGACCAAATTATCCAAAGCAATAAAATTTTAACAAAATTTTCTACAGAAATAAAATTTGGACAAAATTTTCTATAGAAATAAAATTTTGACAAATTTTCCTATAGGTATAAAATTGTGAAAAAATTTTCTGTAGAAATAAAATTTTGACAAAATTTTCTATAGACATAAAATTTTGACAAAATTTTCTATAGAAATAAAATTTTGACATTTTCTATAGAAATAAAATTTTGACAACATTTTCAGAATTACAGAAATAAAATTTTGACAAAATTTTTTATAGAAATAAAAGTGACAAAATTTTCCAAAGAACAAACATTTTCCAACAAAATTTTCTATAGAAATTTTCACAAAATTAAATTTGTTAAAAAAATGTTGGCAACATTTTCCATATAAATAAAATTTTGGTAAAATTTTCTACAGAAATAAAGTTTTGATAAAACTTAAAAAAATATATATTTTTTGACAAACTTTTCTGTAGAAATAACATTTTGACAAAATTTTCTATAGAAAAAAATTTGACAAAATTAAATTATGTAAAAAATTTTGGTAACATATTCTACATAAATAAGATTTTGTAAAATTTTCTATAGAAATAAAATTGTGATAAAATTTTCTATAGAAATAAAATTGTGATAAATTTATCTAAAGAAATAACATTTTGACAAAATGTTTTATAGAAATAAAATTTTGGAAAAAAATTGTCTATTGTTAGTATGTCCACCCTTATTGTAGAAGTAGTAATTTTCCCTGAAATGAAGACGACTTGGACTAAAAATTTGGCCTAGATTTATCTTTCTTTTAAAACGACTCGCCCATATTGCTGTTGTGGCCATTTGCGGGAACCACAATTTTCTAAAACAACGAACTTCTGGCTATCATTCGGTATTCGTTCATTATAAATTTGCGATGGATCGGAACATAAAAAAAATTAGCATTTCGTAGAAAGACTGTATACCTCTCTTCCCTATCCGTAGTGTCGGAGAAAAAAATTTCACACAGAATATGGAATGTCGAGATATGTGTAAAATTATAATCAGATACCCAATTTATTCCTTATCGGTTAATCTTCCAAGAGTTGGCCTTATTGCAACAGACGAGCAGGCGGACGGCCACGGTTAGATTAGTTTCTCCTCATTATATTACAAAAGGCAGATAATAAATTTTATATGGGCCAAAATTGTCAATTTTATTGGTTGCAATTCAAAATTATGAAAATGAATGTTTAGTATAAATGTTCATATGGAGTTGGGGTGGAAAGCAATTTAAAGGAATTGAAATTCTAATTGTATTAATCAGAAAAACAGAGAGAACATCTTTCAGACCTACAATCTTTTAGAATTTCACAATGCTAAACTACCAAGTCAATGATTTTAAATGAAAAGAATGTACTGACCCCTTGCCGATATTTTCTGTTTCCTATGGTAAACACAATTTAAATTTTTTGTCTCTCAAAACAATAGCAAAAAATGTATGGTACAACATTCTACGACAAAATATATGAGTGATTACTGAGCACTTTACAACATTTTGGGTATGAGGTTTATATAATATCCTTAGCCCTAGGACAAGCGAATGATGAGATAAAAATGGCAAAGGACATTTTATTTTAATGAGACATAGGAATAGACGATATAAAGCTTTTTGAAAACTTGTAAATTTTTGAAAAGAATTGAGTTTACTAAAGCTTGTAAAACAATTTCTAAAAATTTTAAGGCAAACGGCAGATTGATTGCTGTAGGCCTAAGAAGTAAAATCAATTTTTAATACGATAAAGTGGTTTATGTTCTTCGCTTAAGTATGAGTCTTAAGAGCTTGTTGTGTTTTTTGTGGACAACATAGACAAAGGCAACAAAATTCATTTAATTTACATGCTTTTGCTTGTGGTTAAATTTCTTTTTCTATGATCCACAAAAGGATGACGTATATTAATATAGTCTTAAATTTTGGAATAAATTGCAATATTGTTGTGAAATATCGAGAGGGGTCCGTCCGTCGACTTTTAATTTTGCACACATTTTATATTAGACTAAAATATAGAAAAATTTTTGAACATGGAATCAGAAACTAATTCTTGGTAGTCAATACACTGTAACTGAATACAATGTCCGAAATTCGCACTTCCATCAGGCTCCAGAACCAAATATAAGGATCGACTTATATGGACATTTGGATGATTGCAGTCTATAGGGCCCTGCCCAAATAAATTTGTCAATTTAATACTTTTCCTTTTTTGGCTAAGCTACTCTGTTAATTTTGTCATGGTTTTAAGATGAAATCAAAACAACAAAAATAATTTAGAATTTTGTCAAAATTGTATTTCTAGAGAAAAATTTTTCAAAATTTTATTCTTATAATTTTTTTTTCTGTGTACTACTTTGTCAAAATTTTATTTCTATAGAAAATTTTTTCAAAACTTACTTTCTAAAGAAAATTGTGTCAAAATTTTATTTCTATAGAGAATTTGGTCGACATTTTATTTCTATAGAAAGTTTGTCAACATTTTATTTCTATAGAAAATTTTGTCAAAATTTTATTTTTATAGAAAATTTTTCAAAATTTTATTTCTATAGAAAATTTTGTCAAAATTTTATTTCTATAAAAAATTTTGTCAAAATATTTTTTCTATAGACAATTTTATTTCTATAGCAAATTTGTCAAAATTTCTATATAAATTTTGTCAAAATTTTATTTTTATAGAAAATTTTGTCAAAATTTTATTTCTATAGAAAATTTTGTCAAAATTTTATTTTTATAGAAAATTTTGTCAAAATTTTATTTCTATAGAGAATTTTGTCAAAATTTTATTTCTATAGAAAATTTTGTAAAAATTTTATTTTTATAGAAAATTTTGTCAAAATTTCATTTCTATAAAATTTTTTTTTCAAAATGTTTTTTCTATTGAAAATTTTGTAAAAATTTCATTTCTATAGAATATTTTGTCAAAATTTTATTTCTATGGAAATTTTTTTCAACATTTTATTTCTGTAGACAATTTTGTCAATATTTTATTTCTATAGAAAATTTTGTCAAAATTTTTATTTCTATAGAAAATTTTGTCAAAATTTTATTTCTATAGAAAATTTTGTCAAAACTTTATTCCTATAACAAATTTTGTCAAAATTTTATTTCTATAGAAAATTTTGTCAAAATTTTATTTCTATAGAAAATTTTGTCAAAATTTTATTTCTATTGAAAATTTTGTCAAAATTTTATTTCTATCAAAAATTTATTTCTATAGAAAATTTTGTCAAAATTTTATTTCTATAGAAAATTTTGTCAAAATTTTATTTCTATAGAAAATTTTGTCAAAAATTTATTTCTATAGAAAATTTTGTCAAAATTTTATTTCTATAGAAATTTTTGTCAAAATTTTATTTCTATAGACAATTTTGTCAAAACTTTATTCGCATAACAAATTTTGTCAAAATTTTATTTCTATAGAAAATTTTGTCAAAATTTTATTTCTTTTATTTCAGCTTAAAACCATACATTGACTAAACTACAAGAGTAGCTTAACCAACAGAGGAAAAGAATGTTTGTCAAATTTATTTGGGCAAAGCCCTATAGACTGCAAGATGGTTGGATGGACGCACGTTTCGGAATTACCACATTCCTCATCAGCATCCTCTACTTGCAGCAAAACTATCAACCAATTATCAGAATAAATTCAGGCAGTTTATTAAACCCAACAAAAACCACACTTGAACCCTCCGAAAAAAGGTTTTACATTGATAGCCGGCTTATGCCGAAATAAATTCGAAACAAACATATCTCTTTTCCTATGCCACTGTCAAATCATCGATTTGAATTCACATGGCTGGGTTTATTTTGAGCGTGCCTCCTCTTCTTTTTCCATTTGTTTTGTTTTGTTATTGTTGGTTTTGTTCTTTAAGCATTGTTGTTGTTTTTTTATTTTTTATTTCAGCTTAAAACCATACATTGACTAAACTACAAGAGTAGCTTAACCAACAGAGGAAAAGAATGTTTGTCAAATTTATTTGGGCAAAGAACAAAACCAACAATAACAAAACAAAACAAATGGAAAAAGAAGAGGAGGCACGCTCAAAATAAACCCAGCCATGTGAATTCAAATCGATGATTTGACAGTGGCATAGGAAAAGAGATATGTTTGTTTCGAATTTATTTCGGCATAAGCCGGCTATCAATGTAAAACCTTTTTTCGGAGGGTTCAAGTGTGGTTTTTGTTGGGTTTAATAAACTGCCTGAATTTATTCTGATAATTGGTTGATAGTTTTGCTGCAAGTAGAGGATGCTGATGAGGAATGTGGTAATTCCGAAACGTGCGTCCATCCAACCATCTTGCAGTCTATAGGGCTTTGCCCAAATAAATTTGACAAACATTCTTTTCCTCTGTTGGTTAAGCTACTCTTGTAGTTTAGTCAATGTATGGTTTTAAGCTGAAATAAAAAAAAAAACAACAACAATGCTTAAAGAACAAAACCAACAATAACAAAACAAAACAAATGGAAAAAGAAGAGGAGGCACGCTCAAAATAAACCCAGCCATGTGAATTCAAATCGATGATTTGACAGTGGCATAGGAAAAGAGATATGTTTGTTTCGAATTTATTTCGGCATAAGCCGGCTATCAATGTAAAACCTTTTTTCGGAGGGTTCAAGTGTGGTTTTTGTTGGGTTTAATAAACTGCCTGAATTTATTCTGATAATTGGTTGATAGTTTTGCTGCAAGTAGAGGATGCTGATGAGGAATGTGGTAATTCCGAAACGTGCGTCCATCCAACCATCTTGCAGTCTATAGGGCTTTGCCCAAATAAATTTGACAAACATTCTTTTCCTCTGTTGGTTAAGCTACTCTTGTAGTTTAGTCAATGTATGGTTTTAAGCTGAAATAAAAAAAAAAACAACAACAATGCTTAAAGAACAAAACCAGAATAACAAAACAAAACAAATGAAATTTTATTTCTATAGAAAATTATGTCAAAATTTTATTTCTATAGAAAATTTTGTCAAAAATGTATTTAATTTTGTCAAAATTTTTTTCTATAGAAAATATTGTCAAAATTTTATTTCTATATAAATTTTGTCAAAATTTTTTTTCTATAGAAAATTTTTGTCAAAATTTTATTTCTATAGAACATTTTGTCAAAACTTTATTTCTATAACAAATATTGTCAACATTTTATTTCTGTATTAAATTTTGTCAAAATTTTATTTTTATAGAAAATTTTGTCAAAATTTTATTTCTTTAGAAAATTTTGTCAAAATTTTATTTCCATAGAAAATTTTGTCAAAATTTTATTTCTATAAAAAATGTTGTCAAAATTTTATTTCGATAGAAAATGTTGTCAAAAATTTATTTCTATAGAAAATGTTGTCAAAACTTTATTTCTATAGAACATTTTGTTAAAATTTTATTTCTATATAATTTTTGTCAAAATTTTATTTCTATACAAAATTTTGTCATAACTTTATTTCTATAAAGAATTTTGTCAACATTTTATTTTAATAGGAAATTTTGTCAAAATGTTATTTCTATAGAAAATTTTGCCAAAATTCTATAGAAAACACGACTGATTTTGATTATAACGCTCCCTTTTCATCGTAAGGGTACTGGTCTTGATGATGTTATGCTACAATTCGAACTAACCGAATAGGACCAACGAGAGTTTGCAGGAGATTCCCTAAAATAAGGATAATCATCCTGCAGTTCGAACTAAACGAACAACCTCCAAGGCAAGTGGTAAGAAAACCACTAAAGCACCTCCGAAACTTTCTACCTCCAGGCAGGTGAAAAAACAAAGATGAGTTGTAAAAAATTATGACTCTTGTATTTAGCTAGTTATTGACACTTACGCTGTATATATATATATTAAATTTGTAACAATTTTCATATATGACATTAAATTATAATTCTCAAGGATAACAAAGAAAACCAAAAAGTACCACACTCTGTTAAATATTTAAATGGTTATACATTACTATAATTTATTTTAATACATATATCATGGGTCATTATATCATAAATCATACATCAGCAATTTATTGTGGTTCACTAAATGTCTGTCCATAATTTTGTTTGTGTTATTAATGAGGATACCCGTACACTTTTAAAATGGGAAACACATGTATTTTCTATAAATTAAATATAATGTTTGTTTTTGAAATAAATATTTATGTCTATGTGTGTGTGAGTATGTGGTTATACAGATGATAGCTATTAGTCTGAATAATGCTGATGTAACTTTTACAGTAAACCCACATACACGCACACACACATATGCATGAGGCTGTAAATCAAAATAAAGGGTGATTCTTTTGAGGTTAGGATTTTCATGCATTAGTATTTGACAGATCACGTGGGATTTCAGACATGGTGTCAAAGAGAAAGATGCTCAGTATGCTTTGACATTTCATCATGAATAGATTTACGATCTGCCACAACGTCGAATTTTCAGTGAATGGGCCCTAGAAAAGTTGGCAGAAAATCCGCTTTTTTATCGACAAATTTTGTTCAGCGATGAGGCTCATTTCTGGTTGAATGGCTACGTAAATAAGCAAAATTGCCGCATTTGGAGTGAAGAGCAACCAGAAGCCGTTCAAGAACTGCCCATGCATCCCGAAAAATGCACTGTTTGGTGTGGTTTGTACGCTGGTGGAATCATTGGACCGTATTTTTTCAAAGATGCTGTTGGACGCAACGTTACGGTGAATGGCGATCGCTATCGTTCGATGCTAACAAACTTTTTGTTGCCAAAAATGGAAGAACTGAACTTGGTTGACATGTGGTTTCAACAAGATGGCGCTACATGCCACACAGCTCGCGATTCTATGGCCATTTTGAGGGAAAACTTCGGAGAACAATTCATCTCAAGAAATGGACCGGTAAGTTGGCCACCAAGATCATGCGATTTGACGCCTTTAGACTATTTTTTGTGGGGCTACGTCAAGTCTAAAGTCTACAGAAATAAGCCAGCAACTATTCCAGCTTTGGAAGACAACATTTCCGAAGAAATTCGGGCTATTCCGGCCGAAATGCTCGAAAAAGTTGCCCAAAATTGGACTTTCCGAATGGACCACCTAAGACGCAGCCGCGGTCAACATTTAAATGAAATTATCTTCAAAAAGTAAATGTCATGGACCAATCTAACGTTTCAAATAAAGAACCGATGAGATTTTGCAAATTTTATGCGTTTTTTTTTTTTTAAAGTTATCAAGCTCTTAACAAATCACCCTTTACAAAAGTTTTTTTTTTGTTCTCTTTCATTTTTCAAACACAACAACAATTTACCCATTAATATACACTTCAACAAAAGTTAATTAAAACCAAATTTTTGTGCTTTTTTTCGCTCATTTTAATTTGTGTTTTTGTTGTAAATTAATTACCCATCATCAATTCGGCTTATTAAAATGTGATGCAAAGTGAGTGAAATAGTATTAAATCATATTAAAATAAGTGCTTTTATGCAGTTGACATATTTCATGTATGCATATAATTAATGTGTCAAAAGTAGCCTACTTACAGATGTGCTACACATGACTAGAATATAGAATTGTTGGTTGTAGCTATTTAAAATGCGCAAAATGTGGTGAAACTTTTCAAACTGTTATTGTAGGAACTAGGACAGGTGTCACATCATTCACATGTACTTTAAATAAGTCTTTGTTTGACAGGGCGAATTTTTAGCAATTTTTCTCATCAACTTTTAAGTATTCAATACCATCAGATGGCAAACATGTGGCCTTATATCCATCAAATCACTTTATGTGAATATCCATTTGATACACTAGTAAGTATCGAAGATCGTATAAAACTGGAAAGACTTTAGTCTATGTTTTTAATGTAAAGTTGTTGTGGAATTTTATTGTCTACAAAATGCTTGCATATGGCTTCCAGGGACACAAAAGTCTAGTAATCGGCTTTTGTCAAAACGCTGAAAAGTCAAAGTCGACTTTTTATAAATTTCAAATGCGATTTATGGCCTTTGTATATTTTTGAAAATCAACTACTCGTCTTTTGACGTAAAAAAGACGTAAATGTTTAAAATGATCTATGTTGTTTGTTATTGCTGGTTCCTTCTTCAATCATCATTGTTGTTTTGATTTCAGCATAAAACCATGCGTTGACTAAACTACAAACGTAGCTTAACCAACAGAGAAAAAGTATAATAGTCAAATTTATTTGGGGCAAAGCCCTTTAGACGGCAAGATGGTTGGATGGATGCTGCTGATATCAAACAACAATAATGATTTAAAATGATCTATGTTAACAGTAGCTCAAAATTAACCCTCTAATGCCCAATTCCGCCTTTAGGCGGGCTTCGTAAAATCAGGAAGCTTTTAGTAAAACACACCTTAAGACAACAAAAATGGGTAAAATAAAAAGAAAACTTAGTACAATCTGTTCAAGAGGCTTTGCAGCATGTACTGAATTTAATCACATAAATTTGGGGCATTAGAGGGTTAAAAAAAAAAACTAAAAAAAAAACGATTTATTCAGTTCTCGAAAACTTGAAAAGTCGTCCTTAATAAAGTTGATAGTTCAGGTAATAAACTTTTGACAAAAATGTCGAAAAGTCGCGATTGCAAAAGAGGTGGAATATGATGCAAATATTTGTATGGTAACTCTTAGAGTATATTTAGGGGATACCAATTATTTTAAAAGGGATATGCACGGTGGTTGATATGTAATGCAACAAAGCTAAGCGCTATATTTTTAAATTTTTGGTTAATTTTATTGTTCAAAAGCCAAAAACGCTGCACGAAAGTTGCTCTGCGTTGTTTTGGCCCATCTCACAGTCTTAAGATGATCGACACTTTGGTATTTGTTAGTGCTAAGTGTACTCTCCAGGCGAAAAAGTTAAATGGATATCCGGAGATTTTGGTGGCCATTGATAGAAATGAAGCCAAGAACATCTTTTTTTAAGCCATTCTTTGTTGAGTCCCGTTGGAATGTCCATGGTCTACGGCTGAAACGTTTGTTTTCCCAGAGCTTCAATAGTGTCTTTAGGACATTTAGAGATAATATTGGGAACTTGTTTTGAAATAATATAAAATTTCAGAATCGGTCTAGATTTGATCGAGTTGTCTAACTTTGCCCCAAATTATGTACTTCAAACGGCCGACAAGGTCATTGCATGATTTACGAAAGTGTCTGCGGTATTTTGGCCCGTTTCCGGTGATGCGCAGTTTTGAGATGATCAACACTTTAGTATTTTTTAGTGCTATCCTTACTCTCCATTATGCATCAGGCTCAAAAGTTCAACGGATATCGGGAGATTTTGGTGGCCATGGAGCGGTAGAAATGAAGAGTGGAACCTACTTTTTAAGTCATTCTTTGTTGACACGTACTGAGTCCATGGTCTACCGTCGTTGGTCTGTCCAGAGCTTCAATACTGTACTTAGGACATATGGCGATAATATTCGGCATTTATTTCGATCCC
This sequence comes from Haematobia irritans, assembly GCF_050003625.1. Lineage (NCBI taxonomy): Eukaryota > Metazoa > Arthropoda > Insecta > Diptera > Muscidae > Haematobia > Haematobia irritans. The sequence goes on from NC_134398.1 coordinate 170,079,516, forward strand.
ACACTGCAAAAAAGCATGCCCGGTTCCAAAGATTTTGTCTTTACTTTAAAAATTTTGGTATTGATTCCAAGCCAAAGAAGCGGAGAATACAAGTAAAGATACTTTTAAGACACAATTATCTATTAAATTTAGGTCTTGTGTTCTTGCTTCTAGAAAGCAAATTTTAATTTTTCGTTTTTTCAGGTTTTTTCTTCATATGCTATCAAAGTCCTTTAAAAACGAGTTACCGACAACTTTATTTTCCAAATTCAGACTCGACTTCCAGTAGAAATTATGCTATGTTTCAAGTAAAAAATTTCTTTACAATAAAGTGTTGAAAAACATGTCCTATATTTAAACGATTTTTTGCTTTGTAGTCAAGATGCAAAAAGACAACAAATTTAAAGACAATTTCATTAAATTTAAAGAATTTTTCTGAATCATTAAAGTCAAGTTGACCTTAGCCCAAACATTTTTTCTTTCATGTTATGATACCCATTTTTAAGTGAAATCACTTAATTGTAAGGACAATACGACTTCATTGAAAAGTTTATCGACTTTTGGACAAGGAAAAAAACTTTGTATTAGAGTAATGCGTCTTTTATGCGAAGCAAAATTTGCATTCGTATTTTAAGGACATGAAATCTTTGGCCTCACGACAATATCATTTTCGTGCAAGCGAACTAACTCCCTAGTAGTCTAAAATTTTTGGCGTCAGTGACCTGGTACACTTTTTGGAAATCCAATAGCTTTAGTCAAACTCATTTTTAAATATGTCTTGCATTCGATCTCGCAATACCTTCAGTTCATGAGAAAGTTTTCTACCTCTGCGGCGTAGATTTCGATAAAATCTGGGCTTCACTTTTCGGATCGTTTCTGTTATTTTTACCGTTTTTTTGCCACTTTTTAGACGTAAAGTGTCAGTTATTTAAATGCGGGAAGGATCTAACGATAGTCCTTTGTGATTTTCCAATCAAATATAAAGAATTTAGTCTTTCTGTTGGCAAGGCATTGCCAGAGAAAATGATAAATAGTTTCGTGGGCTCTACTCCATTTTGATCCAAATGTGCTCTTAACTAGTATTCGAAAGGGACTCTAATTACCGCATTGACATTCTTATTGTTTCTACGACTGGGAGCTACAAGAAGAACACACGAACGCTTCAAGGATTGGTTTCGAATTCAATTATTTTATTTGTAACAATTCCTTATAGACTATATAGTCAAATATTTCTTAACCTACTTGTACCTAAGTTTTGTCTCTTATCTTCCTGTCCACAAAATCTCATTATGACTCTGCGCATGTGTAGCGTACCTTTCGGAGTGTTACCAGCTCTAAAGGTTTTATTTATAATTCGGTAGCCTATATTTGAAGCGTTTTATCTTGAGTCTAAAGATTCAATATTTCAGTTAATTTAAGGACGATTCCTTTAAATCAAAAATGTGTTTCTTTACTTTAAGGAAAATTTGCTTTAGTTCAAAGACATGGACCTTTAACGGAGGGACGCAAATTTGCAAAATTTGTGTCCTCAATTATATGAAAATAATTTTTGAAGCAAAGATTATAAACTTTATTTTAATTAAAATTTCATTATAGTAAATATATTTGGCCTTAATAGTTTGTAAATTTCGCATCCTAAAATTTATGTAGGTTGCGTAATATTTAATATCACGTAAATATTTTTTTTCAGTGTATGAAATATAAAAGACAACTTTACAGAACTGCACACTCTCTGCACACATCTCTCTTTAATTAGTCTACATTCGAGTTCGCCTATAGTGTTTATTTCGTTATTGCAAATGTTTTAGTTTTCCACACTGAAAGGTAGTTCGTTCATTTAGTCCACCTTGAACATCTCAAACTTGCCCTATTTCGTATACACTAGATTGCTGGACCACTTAACTTATTCTGATTTCGATTGATGACTATTCAGTATGAGACATCTTTGAAATTATCTTTAGAATTTGAACTCGCTGCTCTTCCGCGTAGGGACCAGCATAAATGAGCAATCTTTATTTTTCTAGCGAAACAGTTCCCCGTTTCAACTGTCAAAGGTTTCCTAAAAATCGTCCTGTCCGTTTGCTGAGCCGGGGTAGATCCAGGTTTTTCAGCGGTGGTGGCAGCTACTTTCGACAGTGCTGGCGTTATTAAAACCCACATCAATTCTATAATGACTGTAGATATTGTATACTGTTTGAGAAGCCGTCGTAGTACAAAGCTTAGAATGCCCGCTAAGGTTCAATCTAGGTTTCAGCCGAACACCAAATATCTGGAAATAATATCGTTAGTTCAAGGCTGTGTAGTGTAGTTATACTTCGCTACATAATTGTAGAATTGTATCTGGTCGATGTGTTCAAAATGATTTACAGACGTCTTTTTATATCTTCATCCTGCGTTGGCGGATATATAAAAACTTTTTATATAAAACCGTTTTAAGTAATTAGAAATTATGTCTCCCTATACGTTTCAATTTTATATACCAAATAAAACTCAAAACCAACATATATATCTTGAATACCCTTAAATGTTCTCCTTGTTAACATCAACGATATTATGAAGAATTTTATCAATTAACTTTACTCTTGTTCATCAATACATCATAAACAGCAAATGTTACACAAGCCAACATTTCTTTGCGTGTGACTGAATTTTTTCGACGAAAACCAAACAAAAAAACAGAATCCTAACAATTTGGCACATGCTTCCAAGTTTTGAGTCATTTTTCTTCGAATTCCTCTTGTTGTGTAGGATAAAGTTTTGATTTGTTTGCTGATTGTGAAGAGAAAAAATTTACAGAATTGTGTTGCAAAAACAGAAAGTTGATAATTAAAATCTTCTTTGTGATGATGTTGAAGACTACAACGTTTGTGGGGAGATATCAATCTATTTTGAGGATATGATATAACCTCAAACTCATGTGGAGAAAAATAAAAAGTTAATAAATAATTTGGAAAATTTAGCTTGAAAATTTGGTAAGGTAAATAGCAGACAAGTGTATCTCTCTATTGTGGTCACTGATTGACAAAAGAACCTTTGTCTGATTTTGAAAATGTAATAACTTTACTAAGGATTGTTACATCTATAAATACCGTAGAGATTATGGACTTATAAAGATCATTATTGCATCATTTTTGGGGCTTGTAAGCTCTTTAGCATCTGCTGCATAAACAATTAAATGAAGTAAAATAACTTGAAAGGTACGAAGAAATTATAACCTCCGGGTAGACAGCCATATACCCTCTCCTATAAAATGTAATAATTATACCCTAAAGCCTAGTACTAAGATCATATATGCGAAAAATGTTTAGCAACATCAATTATTCCGCAGCGAACAGGCAAAATTGTGAATAGTGTGTCCAACTAACTTCAACCAATATAAAACAGCTAATATGATATAAAAAGCGTCATTTTGCTATTTGATACTTTTATATTGACATTACATACAACATATGTTCGTGAGTGATAATACAACGTAAACAAAGTTTAATAAATCAATAAAAAGTAAGTAATAATAGAAATGAACATCGATATTATTGCAGCTGCATGTTTGGCGGCAAAACAGGTATTCAGCATTGCAAATGCTGCTGCTGAAATTTCTTCGTCAAGATCTCCGATATGTCCATATCTAAGAGATAGATCCTCCAAGGGAAGATTCACGAAGGTTAGGTTAGGTGGCAGCCCGATGTATCAGGCTCACTTAGACTATTCAGTCCATTGTGATACCACATTGGTGAACTTCTCTCTTATCACTGAGTGCTGCCCGATTCCATGTTAAGCTCAATGACAAGATTCACGAAAGATGTAAGTATTATATTATACTTTATGTTTCACTTTTTGTTTTCTAAATGTATGTTTTGAAGTTTGAAGATTTGCTTAATTCCGAGCAAAAGTTCAACGAAAATTTCCACATGGACCGAAATGCATTCTTTGAGTTTTTTTGCAAAAGTGGAAGGATTACTTCAGCCAAAGAAAAAACTCGCCCAAAGGATGCTATTACTCCAAGAGAGAAGTTGGCCGTTGTCCTGGAGTACGTCACTATAATATAAGTTATTATTTTTTTAAAATTCAAGTAAAATGTACTTTTAGGTATTTGGCATGTGGTACACTGCAACGGCAATGATTTTTATCTGTCTTGTCCCAAATTATTTTATTATTTTTTATAGATCTTATTAATTTATTTTTATCCTCATCACTCAGTTTAAGCTTTTTTGTGTTCACTTTCTTGCTCATTGTTAACTATATTGAATTAATTTTCTTTTTCATAAACTGATAGACGCGCACATAAAAAAATGAATAGTAATTGTTTACTTCACCAGCTGATTGTCAGTTTTTGCATGCGAAATAATGTGCCAGCTTATTTTTTCGCGCGTATTTTGACATTGTTGCCGCAACATGTTGTTAGTGTTAAACTCAGTACTGTTTGAGCGAAATTTTTCCGCAATAATTTCGCAGATATTTTTTTATAATGCATTTTCGTGCGAAAACGTGAACTTAGTACTAGGCTTAAACCACATAGTGGTCAGGGTATAATAAGTTTGATCTGCCAAAAAATGTGCCAACCAGAAATATTGATTTTAGATCCCATAAAATATATACCGGTCGACTCAGAATCACCTCCTGAGTCGATCTAACGCTTTGTGTCCATCCATCCGTCCGTCCGTATGTCCATGTATTTGTTGTTCACAGGATTCCGGTCGTAATTATTAACTGATTTTGATGAAATTTGGTACAGGAAGTTTTTAGGGGACACGGACGAACGCTATGGAATTTGGAAGAAATCGGATCAAATTTAGATATAGCTCCCATATATGTATGTATCGCCCGATTTCGACAAATGGGGTCACATTGCACTTTTTTACTAACCGATCGTCGTCAAATTTAGCACAAAATATTTTTCTGCATCACCCTTTAAGTCTGCAATATTTTATCCAAATCGGTTCAAATTTAGATATAGCTCCCATATATATGTATCGCCCGATTTCGCCAAATTAGGTCATAAAACCCTTATTTATAAACCGATCTTACTCGAAGTTGGCTAAATGTAATCTTCTATGGCCTAACTATATGTGCAAAAAATCATCGAAATCGGTTCAGATTTAGCTATAGCTCCCATAAAAAAACCTTATTTATCAACCGATAGTACTCAAAGTTGGCCAAATATAATCTTATAGAGCACTAACTGTATGTGCAAAATTTCATCGAAATCGGTTCGGATTGAGATATAGCTCCCATATATATGTATAGCCCGATTTTACCAAATTTGCACATAGAACCCTTATTTATTATCCGATCTTACTAAAAAGTTGGCTAGATCCTGTCCTCTATAGTACTAACGGTATGTTCAAAATTTCATCGAAATCGGTTCAGATGTAGATATAGCTCCCATATATGTATCCCCCGATTTTGAAAAATTTGCCCCTAATAACCTTATGTTTGACAATAGAGGCCTCATTTCTTAACTGATCTTACTAAAATTTTGCACAAGGTAACCTTTTGTTGTATTAGTCAAACCCGCAAAATATTGTGCAAATTGGTTCAGATATACATATACACGCAAAGAAAAAAAAAACGTTTGGAAAGCGTGTACCGAAAACGTTTTTCTTTTGTTAGAGTTTTTTGAATTGCTTCGAAAATTTTAAACTTTTATCACCAAAAAAATTCGTTTGTTACAAAATTTTTATTTTTTTTTCAATAAAAAAAGTTATTTTTGAAATAACAACACAGTCCATTTCGTTTATATCAAACACTGGTCTTTTCTGACTTGAGGTCTTTAATAAGACACATTTTACAGTTGAAAATTTAATATACTACAATGTAATGTTGAACATATTTTTGGAATCTTCCGAACATATCTGGAATATATGTAAAAAAAAAACAAAAACTTTGGTCGAAGCAGGGATCGAACTCACGTGTTTGTTCGGTTCGTGGGCGCCGCAAGGTATGCTATATAAATATAATTTATATGGATATTTATCTATTGATGACCATAACAGGTACATAGCTCAGTGGTAAGTGTGTTGGCTTACAAAGTGCATGGTCCGCGCTTCGATTCTCCGTCCAGGCGAAAGGTAAAAAAAAAATTGTTTAAATTTAAAAATCGTATAATTTCTTCTACATTGTTGGTATTACAGGAAAAGGTGTTAAGAACTAAAAAACCTCGTGGATATGAGGGAAAATGCAATTAGCAAGAAAACAATGTTTTTTTTTTTAGCTTGTCTTTATGAAATTGTTTTTACATCCTGAAAAAGAATAAACGTTTTTCACAAAAAGTATATACTTTTCTTCCAAATACACTTCCTTACAGCGAAAAGCAAATGAGAAACGAACTTTGTTTGTCTAAAATTTCGTTTGGGAGGAAAGAATTATTTTTTTGCGTGTAGCTTCCATATATATGCATTGCACGATTTTCCCAAATTGGGTCATAATACTCTTATTTATTTACCAATGTTACTCAAATTTCAAATTTTGATGTACTGGCCGATCATATTTATACGTACTTGTAGCTCTTACATAAGAATATTGCTCGATTTTTACAAATTTGGATTTATTACCCACACTAATTGAGCAATTTTCTTTTTTTTAATAATGGGCTCAATATTAGTGGCATACTAACTCCGTAGGTGCAATATAAACTACAGCCAGTGTTGCTATAAGTAAGGCAAATTCCCTATATGTAGTTTTTTTAGCGTTTTGTAGGGACGTAGGGCCACAATGTAGGGACATTTTCACTCAACACAATTTGTAATAATTTTTACATTTTGGTGGCTCTAGAGGAGGAAATTAGAAGCCGGCAAGGCTTGATCTTTACCACTCGTGCCAAAAAAAATCTAACAAAATTTGAAGATTACCACAAATTACCACAAATCTACCAAACAAATATTTCTATAGAAATTTTTGTCAAAATTTTATTCCTGTAGAAAATTTTGTCAAAATTGTACTTCTATAGATTTTTTTTTTTTTCAAAATATTATATCTATAAAAAATTTTCTCAAAATGTTATTTCTATGGAATTTTTTCACAATATTTTATTTCTATAGAATTTATTATCAAAATTTTATTTATATAGAAAAGGTGCTCAAAAAAAATTGTGTATAGAAACTTTTTCCAAAATTTTATTTCTATAGAGATTTAAAAAAAAAATTAAAAAATACTATTTTTGGTAGAATTCTACCAACTGTGGCAACCGTGGTGGTAATACAAATTTATTTTCTAGGTTATATGGTGGTTTCGGGTATGATATAGTCGGATCCCGCCCGACTTTCTACTTTACATACTTGTTTTATTATCGATATAAATGTTTGTCTGTCGAATGACGGCTATGGGACATTTTCCCGATATTATTCGGAATTTAGTTTGACCCCAAAATCGATGAATACGATTGCAGAGAAACCATCGGTAGTTTCGGCGGCCTACACCATTTTCATCGGCGGCGCTTGAGTTCTAGTGTACAGTCGCAGGTGTATATTTCAACTGACCTCTAAACCAGGTCATTTTGTTTGTTTACAAACTGCTCGATTTGTAATGGCTTCTAATCGGAGAAACCCCCCAAAATCAGTAAATTGCCACTTTCATGCATACGAAGCAACTTCTTGGCTCTTTCCAGCCTATCGTTTTTTGGCAGAATTTTTAAGGCAGCACTAGCAGCCAGTGTTGTCAGATTAGGGAATTTTTCCCCAAACTGGGGATTTTTTTCACGTGGTTGGGGATATTTTTTCACTTTGGGGATTTGGCTGGGGATATCGCCGTGATTTGGGGATTTTTCTGGGGCTATTTTCAATCACAATCACAGTATTAAATTTGTTATAGTAAGTTTTAAAGCGAAGTATAATAACGCTTATGGGCTTTGGTAGATTTTGCCTCTACAACTAACATAAGAGGTACTTCATAAACTTTCTATAGAAATAAAATTTTGACAAAATTTTCCATAGAAGTAAAATTTTGACAAAATTTATTATAGAAATAAAATGCTGACAAAATTTTTTAAACGAATAAAATTTTGAGGAAATTTTCTATAGAAATACAGTTTTGAAAAAAATTCTATATAGAAATATAATTTTGACAACATTTTCTATAGAAGTAAAATTTTGACAAAATTTTCTATAGAAATAAAATTTTGACAACATTTTGCTATAGAAATACAATTTTGACATAATTTTCTATAGAAATAAATATTTGACAAACAAAATTAAACGATAACATTTTAAGAAAATTTTCTATAGAAATAAAATTTTGACAAAATATTCTATAAAAATCAAATTTTGATACAATTTTCTATAGAACTAAAATTTTGACAACATTTGCTATACAAATACAATTTTTAAAAAATTTCTGTAAAAATAAATTCGCAAAAGGCAAATTTTTCCTCAATCGCTAGTTTCCAAACCACAATGATATATAAAATATGAAATGGTTCAGAATTTATTGACAGTTAACAATTTTGCGTTTTGCGAACTCGTAAACCAGAACATGTATGAAACCAGAGCTTGTATTGAAATCGGTTCACATTTAGATATAGCTCCCATATATAGTTTTCGCCTGATTTACACTCATATGACAACAGAGGCTAATTTTTGCTACGATTTAGTTGACATTTTTCACAGGGAGTAGAATTAGCATTGTAGCTATGCGTGCCAAATTTGGTTGAAATCGGTTCAGATTTAGATATAGCTCCCATATATAGCTTTCGTCCGATTTGCACTCATATGACAACAGAGGCTAATTTTTGCTACGATTTAGTTGACATTTTTCACAGGGAGTAGAATTAGCATTGTAGCTATGCGTGCCAAATTTGGTTGAAATCGGTTCAGATTTAGATATAGCTCCCATATATAGCTTTCGTCCGATTTGCACTCATATGACCACAGAGGCCAATTTTTTGCTCCGATTTAGTTGAAATTTTGCACAGGGAGTAGAATTAGTATTGTAGCTATGCGTGCCAAATTTGGTTGAAATCGGTTCAGATTTAGATATATCTCCCATATACAGCTTTCGCCCGATTTACACTCGTTTGACCACAGAGGCCAATTTTTAACTCCGATTTAGTTGAAATTTTGCACAGGGAGTAGAATTAGCATTGTAGCTATGCGTGCCAAATTTGGTTGAAATCGGTTCAGATTTAGATATATCTCCCATATATATGTTTTTCTGATTTCGACAAAAATGGTCAAAATACCAACATTTTCCTTGTTAAATCGCCACTGCTTAGTCGAAAAGTTGTAAAAATGACTCTAATTTTCCTAAACTTCTAATACATATATATCAAGCGATAAATCAGAAATAAATTTTGCGTTTTGCGAACTCGTAAACCAGAACATGTATGAATTTTCCTTTGGGGATTTTTCATTGGGAAAATATTTCAGTTGGCGATTTTTGGGGATATAATTTCGAAATTTTGGGGATCATATATGAATTTTCCTTTGGGGATTTTTCATTGGGAAAATATTTCAGTTGGGGATTTTTGGGGATATAATTTCGAAATTCTCTCGGATTTATCTGGAAGATCCGTAGAACCATCAATATTTTCAACAACCGTCACATCAGCTGTTTCAATCGAGTCATCAAGAATGTCCTCTTCTCAAATCTCAGTGAGTCTCGCGACAACCCTCGGTTCAACTTTAGTGAGTTTAGAGGCAGTAGAAACCTCCTCTCGCATACAGTGTCCGTCCATGTGTGTATTTTTGGTATCTCCCTCGACTTCGCCAGAAGATCTGCTCATTTCTGACTCAGACAGAGGCTTGTGCATTTTTCAATCCTTTAGCTGATGGTTTTAATATACCTTAATTTGCATATAATGAAAGCAATAACATACACGGCCCTGGGACTTGGCTAGTTGTGACAAAGACTGAATGTTCAATATAAGCACCTCAAGTTGTCTTGGTACATCCACATCATCAAAACGACCAACCTTCCATTTAATTCTTCCTATATAAATACCCATATAAGACTATAAAGTGGCTTTAATAGGTATTTAATCAGCCTATTTTATCTAACATAGACTCCATATGGACTAACTTGTAATTTTGAAGACAATGTTAAGAAGGTTTAAGATACCTTGCCGTCGGTTATCATTTGTTAGTACAACCCAAGTAATACGATTGTGGATGACAATTATTTGTAGAAATTTGTACGCAATCCATGGTGGAGAGTCCATAAAATTCGGCCTGGCCGAACTATGTATTTGTTATACCCTGCGCCACACTGTGGAACAGGGTATTATAAGTTCGTGCATATGTTTGCACCACCCAGAAGGAGACGAGATAGACACATGGTGTCTTTGGCAAAAATGCTCAGGGTGGGCTCCTGAGTCGATATAGCCATGTCCGTCTGTCCGTGAACACATTTTCGTAATCAATCTAGGTCGCAGTTTTAGTCCAATCGACTTCAAACTTGGCACAAGCATGTGTTATGGCTCAGAATAGAACCCTATTGATTTTGGAAGAAATCGGTTCAGATTTAGATAAAGCTCCCATATATATATATATATATATATATATATATATATATATATATATATATATATATATATATATATATATATATATATATATATATATATATATATATATATATATATATATATATATATATATATATATATATATATATATATATATATATATATATATATATATATATATATATATATATATATATATATATATATATATATATATATATATATATATATATATTTCGCCCGATATATATATGGCCCAGAAGCCAGAGTTTTTCCGTAATTTGCTTAAAATTTTGCACAAGAAGAACAATCAGTACTATAGTCAAGTGTGCTAAATTTTATTGAAATCGGTTCACATTTAGATATAGCTCCCATATATAGCTTTCGCCCGATTTACACTCATATGACCACAGAGGCCAATTTTTTGCTCCGATTTAGTTGAAATTTTCCACAGGGAGTAGAATTAGCATTGTAGCTATGCGTGCCAAATTTTATTGAAATCGGTTCAGATTTAGATATAGCTCCCATATATATCGTTCGCCCGATTTACACTCATATAACCACAGTGGCCAATCTTTTACTCCGATTTAATTGAAATTTTGCACAGGGAGTAGAATTAGCATTGTAGCAATGCGTGCCAAATTTGTTTGAAAGCGGTTCAGATTTCGATATAGCTCCCATATATATGTTTTTCTGATTTGGACAAAAATGGTCAAAATACCAACATTTTCCTTGTAAAATCACCACTGCTTAGTCGAAAAGTTGTAAGAATGACTCTAATTTTCCTAAACTTCTATTACATATATATCGAGCGATAAATCATAAATAAACTTTTGCGAAGTTCCCATAAAATTGCTTCAGATTTAAATGTTTCCCATATTTTTATACCCACCACCATAGAATGGTGACGGGGGTATAATAAGTTTGTCATTCCGTTTGTAACACATCGAAATATCGATTTCCGACTATATAAAGTATATATATTCTTGATCAGGGAGAAATTCTAAGACGATATAACGATGTCCGTCTGTCCGTCTGTCTGTCTGTCTGTCTGTCTGTCTGTCTGTCTGTTGTAATCACGCTACAGTCTTCAATAATGAAGCAATCGTGCTGAAATTTTGCACAAACTCGTCTTTTGTCTGCAGGCAGGTCAAGTTCGAAGATGGGCCATATCGGTCCAGGTTTTGATATAGTCCCCATATAAACCGACCTCCCGATTTGGGGTCTTGGGCTTATAGAAATCGTAGTTTTTATCCAATTTGCCTGAAATTTGAAATCTAGGGGTATTTTATGACCATAAAGAGGTGTGCCAAAAATGGTGAGTATCGGTCCATATTTTGGTATAGCCCCCATATAGACCGATCTCCCGATTTTACTTCTTGGACTTATAGAAACCGCAGTTTTTATTCAATTTACCTAAAATTGGAAATCGAGAGGTTTTGTAGGACCACAAATACGTGTGTCAAAAATTGTGAGTATCGGTTCATATTTTGGTATAGCCCCCATATAGACCGATCTCCCGATTTTGCTTCTTGGGCTTATAGAAACCGCAGTTTTTATTCAATTTACCTAAAATTGGAAATCGAGAGGTTTTGTAGGACCACAAATACGTGTGCCAAAAATGGTGAGTATCGGTCCAAGTTTTGGTATAGCCCCCATATAGACCGATCTCCCGATTTTACTTCTTGGGCTTATAGAAACCGCAGTTTTTATTCAATTTACCTAAAATTGGAAATCGAGAGGTATTGTAGGACCACAAATACGTGTGCCAAAAATTGTGAGTATCGGTCCATGTTTTGGTATGGTCCCCATATAAAACGACCTCCCGATTTGGGGACTTGGGCTTATAGTTTTTATCCAATTTGTCTGAAATTGGAAATATAGAGGTATTTTAGGACCATAAAGAGGTGTGCCGAAAATGGTGAGTATCGGTCCATATTTTGGTATAGCCCCCATATAGACCGATTTCCCGATTTTACTTCGTGGGCTTCTGGAATCCGAAGTTTTTATCCTATTTGCCTGAAATTGGAAATCTAGAGGTATTTTCGGGTCATAAAGAGATGTGCCGAAAACGGTGAGTATCGGTCCATATTTTAGTATAGCTCCCATAAGAACGATCTCCCGATTTAACTCCTTGGGTTTCTAGAAACCGTAGTTTTTATCTGATTTGCCTGAAATTGTAAATATTCTGGTAATTTAGGCTCACAAAAACGTGTATCGGATTAAGTTTTTATCGGTCCATTTGGTAATGCCTCCATATAGACCGACTTCACTTCTTGAGGGTGTAGAAGGCGCACTGATCATGAAAATTGCTTGAAACTCAATGTAAAATTTCCAGATTTTACTTCTACAGATTTAAGATTTCAAATCAAGACGTTATTTTATAATTTTCTTGCACACTTACATGAGATGTTAATGATTCCTCTATGTTGAAGCGAGTTCAACAAGCTACTATTGGTGAACTTCCCTAATGACGTTTATGATTGGTGCTCACGAAGAGCAAACACAGATTGGATTCAAATCTCTTAATTTCTTCTCTTAAGTTATGTTATTATTTTGTTTTACACCAATTTCATCTTATTAATTTGTACATTTTACATGAAGTATGATTTTGTAATTATTTATCTTTGCATTCATTTTCATTCTCCCATTATATAGTAACCGTTTCATTTCTAACGGATTTAAATATTGAATTTTGTCAGTGAAATGATTAGTTAAGTTTGAGCAGTTGAAGTAAACGGGTCAAGTTGACTCTTCAATAAATTTAACTCAACAATAAGGTGGTGTCTTTTTTATTTCGTAAGGCACTAGGCTTCGCGCTCCATTTTGAAAGACACTTGGAGTTCTTAGCCCCACGAGAGCTTCAACCAGAAGCACGAGTCAGCATTGCTGTGTTCGAGGCTCTTCAACCCCCACCAATTGCACTATCGAAACAAACGCTTTAGTGCAATTTAACACTCTAAAACTCAAACAAAAATGGTTCTTATAAATCCAGAATTGATATAGTCCTCATAGGTGAAATCTTTAAATGTATCTTCGGGAAGTGTCCTGAAGTCCTCAAGCCCTCCTGAAATTTCGAAGGAAACCCTAATATTTGGTTCATGGTGGTGGGTATTTAAGATTCGGCCCGGCCGAACTTACTGCTGTATATACTTGTTTTTACTAACATTATATAATACAAATATCAAATTCTGTCCAGATCGAGTGATACTTAAATGTATGTATTTGGGACAAACCTTTATATATAGCCCCCAACACATTTGACGGATGTGATATGGTATCGAAAATTTAGATCTACAAAGTCGTGCAGGGTATAATATAGTCGGCCCCGCCCGACTTTAGACTTTCCTTACTTGTTTTGTTTTATGTTAGATATTTGTTTGTTTATTTTGTTTTATATTAAATATTTAAATGATATAATACAAATATCCAATTATTATTTTACATTTAGTCACATTATTACTTACGTCCTGTCACATACACACAATTACCATAAAATACTACTCTGCACCCCAGTACTGGTGAATGGTATAAAAATAAATATGTCCTAGAGAAGTTACCCATGATATATTTGTTCAAAGGGTTCTTTATTTGAAACTCGTTAAATTTGATAAAGTATACAGTGAGTTGAATTCAAATAAAACAACAACTCTGATTCTATACAAAGTCATGTACTAATTTATGGTATCGTTTTTAAATGAAAATACTCCCTGGCAAAATATATTTTTAAATCACTTTCAGTTTTTCTCAGAGAATCAATAAGACTAGCAACAACAATAAAAATAGCCTTTATCAAAAATAGAACGTTTTCATAGAGACTACCACCCATAGATGTTATATTCTGATTCTATTTCCAATTCGAATATATTTCTAGTGTATCATGTATAACTTTCATAGAACCAAAAACTTTTCCCCAAAACGAATAGCTATACAAATAAAAACACACACACACACAACAACAACAACAACCATTATAGGACAAAGAAAATAGCAAAACACATTTAAATTGAAATAAATTTCAAACATTGTCCTCTATGGAATAAACAAATAGTCTTGATATAATATGAACAATTATTTATACAAAAATACCATTTCGAGCATAGACACACAAACATACATCAACAAGGGAATTGTCGCCCACCACAAGCATCATTCGATAGAGAGTGTAAGAGAAGAAGTGCGAGAATCCTGTGGGAAGCTAAACACCATCAGGCTCCAAAGCGTACATACATACTCGTATACAAACCCATGTAAACCCTCGATGAGATTAAGGTCAGTGATTTTGTATTTTTAATAATTGTTATTTGGGGGGACCCATTCATTTTTTTTTCTAGATTTCTTTATCCAAAATTTTCAAGTAAAAGAAAAATAAATAATCTTTGATAGAAATTACTTTGCTTTTCATGCATTTGATATTTTTCCTTTTTAGTCCAAATAATAGAAAATATTTCAATGGTAACGAATTCGCATTTTTTCCAGACTCTAAAGCATTAATAAATATTCATAGATATATTTGAATTGCGAAAAGAAACTTCATCGTAGATCGATGTGTATGACCCAAAATGAATCAAATCAAGTAGTTATTGAATTATATTTTTTTGTATGATAAAAGCTAAATGAGAGATTTATAGATGGATTTCTATATTGCCATTAGATGGCATGGTCGACTATATATGTCAATAAGAACATTGTCATAAAGTCGGTTTTCAGTATAGAATAACTAGATACATAGCATCTATATTTAGTTTTTATCGGTCCATTTGGTAAGGCCTCCATATAGACCGATTTCACTTATTGAAGGTATAGAAGTCGCACTGCTCATGAAAATTGATTGAAACTGAGTGTAAAATTTCCAGATTTTAATTCTGGTGTTCATTTAAATAATGGGGGTGAAAATCTATAGATTTAAAATTTCAAACAAGGAGTTATTTCATAGTTTTCTTGCACACTTACACGAGATGTTTATGATTCCTCTAAAATCCAAACAAAAATGGTTCTTATAAATCCAGAATCTGATATAGTGTTTAAATTTCTCTTCGGGAAATGTACTGGTTGAACTGCTCTGCTTGGGAGAATATCTGTCTTCGAACTCCCCTGAAATTTCAAAGGAAACTAGAAAGAGAGATTCGGCCCTGAGAAACTTACTGCTGTATACAGTAATACCGTTGGAAAAAGTAGCATAAATAGTCGCATATTCCAAAAAAGGTCGCACAAAAAAGTCGCATAATAATAAAAAAAAGTCGCATGCATTTGTGAGGTATTTTTTTAATTCAAAAAATGTTCTCTTTGTTCGACTTTTTTTTAAGTACAGTGAAAAAACTAAAATTCTCTAAATTATCTGAGATTTACAGAGAACATGCAGTGAGGTTATGGATTTATATGGGATACTTGATGATTTCATATATGGACGGGGAGGGGACCTCCCCCTTGTCCTACTTTTTGAAACTTGGAAAAAAATTATGCGACTTGCTTGAAATTTTCATTAAATGTTGGGGTTGGCATCTAGACAAAAATCCGCTAAATTATTTTTCGATATTTGGTCGGGGAGGGGGACCACCCCTTTGCCCGACTTTTTTTAAGGTACAGTGAAAACAAAACTAAACTCCCCCGACTGAAATTTTACGGAAAAAATGGGTGAGATTATGAAATTTATATAAGGTTCCTAATTTTTTAATAAAAATAAAAGGGCATAGGGAGACATCCGCTTCTCTTAAGTACATACAGAGAAACAAACTTTACCGAGTTACTTGAAATTTACAGAGGACTGGGGAGAGGTTACGATATTAATAGTTGATACCTGATTTTGCGATATTTGGACGGAAGAGAGGCCACCCCCTTTAGGCTTATAATTGGCTTGACATTTTCTGAGATACGCTACATCACTTTTCGATATTTGGTCGGGGAGGAGGTCCTGCTCTAAAAATGCAAAAAAAAATTTAAGTTTTCTTGAAATTTACAAAGGCAATGGGGGAAGGTTATGAACGAAGAGGCAACCTTCCTTGCCCCACACTTGAAGGAAAGTTTCAAGAATTTTCAGGGAAGGTTAGGGGTGCTATTCACTACAGTGTTTGTCGATATTGTATCGGGGAAAGTGACGTCCCTTTAAAAAAGAGGACAAAATTTAAACATCTCCGATCTACTTGAAATTTACAGGGAACGTGGGAGGAGGTGATTAAATTTATACACGATTTTTAAATTAGTATATGATTTTTCGATATCTGGTTGGGGAAGGGGAAAATTGAAATGAACTTTGTCGATTTACTTCGATAGAATTTATAGGGACCATTGAGTAGTTGTGAAATTAATATAGGGTACGTGATAATCCGGTATCAGGTCGGAGTGGAGCAAAGGTGGGCAGAGGGTTCCCTTTTGTTCGTTTTTTTTTTTCTTAAATTGAAAGTAGAGGGTTGTCCATAAATGGGAACTCGGTACATAATTTTATGTATTTTGTACAGGCTTCTGCTAGACTTCTTTTTAGTAAAGAACTTAAATTTACATGAAATTGGCAGCCAACGTAGAGGGTGCATAATTTTCCAACATTTTAGCAAATGTTAAAGTGGTAAAATGTTTTACTACTTTTGCTTTTTCCGATTTATTGGATGGGAAACAGTAATTCTTTGTATGTTACTATAATATATCCTTCGTGCTAAAAAAAATCGAAAAGTGGCTTGTCAAGGAAAGGCATCCTTCTCCTCAACATATCTGAAAGTTATGTTGAGGAGAAGGATGCCTTTCCTTGACAAGCCACTTTTCGATTTTTTTTAGAACGAAGGATATGGTTCTCTAAGTTAACGCAAAATGTTCCTACAAATACGCTTCGCAAGGCGCAGCGAAGCGGGCCGGGTTACGCTAGTTGTAATATAAAATCCAGTAAAACTTAAACTTACAATAGAGTCAAAATGGATTTTTTTCTCTTTGCTAAAATTAGCATCAATGTACGCGAATGCCATCCAGTACCAATTCACCATCAGTCAATTTAAAGCTTTTAAATCAATTAAAATAATAAACATATTTATTATTTATACCACACTTCTAATTGACTCTGTGATTTGTTTAAGTTTTTCAGAAAAACAAATCAAAAAAATCCCTAGCAAAACTTCTATATTTCTCAAATGTCACATTTGATCTCTCTCAGGCTCTCTTTTGCTGGCTTTTTGGAGTAAACGAACGACTTCCAGTAAAAATTTGAGATAATTAGCATAGGTACTAGAACGGATCTAGTATACAATACAACAACGACTGAACGAACCAGAACACCGAGTAGGTTAGGTGTCCATTGTGATACTATACCCCAGCAAAAAAAATTGGAAGTTGTTCCACAAACATTTCTTTTAAAGCCCATCCCAGAATCCCCCATCGAGATTTTTCAACTTCCGATGCAGTCCTTTTGGACAAGTCCACAAACATTTCTTCTAAAGCGCATCTTGGGATCCCCCAATGATTTTTTTCTACTTCCGATGCAGTCCTTGTGGACAAGTATTAGAAAGAACGCAATCAGGCTATTTTAAGTGCAAATTTTGTACAATTAAATTTTACAAAAAAATAGAAATCTAATAAAAAAACCAAAAAAAGTAGAAATTAATAAAAAAAAGTAAAAAAATAATAAAAAAAATAAAAATAAAAATAAATTTCATCTCCGCTGGGATTTGAACCTGTGCCGTTTGACTTTTTCGCTTCCATGGAAGTTCTTTTGAGAAGGTTTTACAAATTACGGGGCACAACTTCTAAAGCAATGCAAAGGATCCAAAAAGGGAGTACTTCCGTCCTATGACAAGCCCATGTAAAATTCATTGGAGATGATCCAAGTTTGCACTACTTCCGGATCACAGATTGGGGATCCAAACTACTTTTTTGGAAGCTCATTTTTGCTGGGACGTGATTTACTTCTCTCTTATTAATGAGTCCTTCCATGGATAGCTCAATGACAAGTGAACTCCTTTTTATAGCCGAGTTCAAACGGCGTTTCAGATTGCGGTGAAGTACTTAGAGAAGCTTTGAAACACTCATCACCCTCCGCTGAAGCAAATTTTGCTGTTTGGTCGAAACTGGGGTTAAATCCATGACCAAGGAGGGCCATTGCACAACGTTGGCTCCCACGTAAAGCGCACGGCAATGAATTCCCATTTATAAAAATTGCTTCAAATTGAAGCATTTCCCTTTTATCGCATGCGTGCGACTAAAGTCGCACATTTTGCATGTTTTAAAAAAATCGGAAGATGTCAGAAAGGTTGCAGAATGCGACTAAAGTCGCACAACGGTGACACTGGATATATATACTTGTTTATTATTTCTTTATGGATATCCGACTAATTGTGCTGAACTTAGCTCTAGATCTCATCGCTATTTTTTGGTGCTCTTTGGTGTAATCTCAAACAACTTTTAACCAGAGACCATAAATTCTCAATGGGATTGAAATCGGGGCTTTGTGGTAGCGTTTTGAGCATTTGAGAACTGTACTCCGACAACCATTTCCTTACTATTTTGTAAGTATGCTTGGGTTTGCCGTCTTGATTCCCAAGGTAGGCGCAAATCTCCATAAACTCTGGCTAATTTGATTGCCCAATGTCGAGGTAGTCCTCTTTTTTCATGATTCCTTATCACTAATCAACGGTCAAGTGTGTCACCATCCCCATACCATGAAGCTTGCCCTTCTATGTTTTACGGATTGTTTGATGTGGTGTTTTTGAAGAGTTTGTCATTAACAGTTCATTACCATTAATGTTCGCAGGTCGTTACCAGTAATGTTATATTGCATCAGATTAAAAAATGTTTATTTTCGTTTCATCTGACCATTTAAATCGGATCAGACCCAAGAAATTTGGAGAATTTTAGATGGTATCGCAATTGTGGTGCAGGGTATAATATAGTCGGCTCAGCCTAACTTGAAAGTTTCCTCACTTTTTATATTAAATTTGGACCTACAGCTCGGTTGGTTGATAAAAAGTGACCCGGAATCAATCCCAAACCCGTTAAGTGTCAAAACCTTTGCATCTACACCCTCAAAAAAATCGCTTCTGTAACATATACCCCAAACACATTTTGCTTCAAACATATATATTTTCAGGATTGGTCCAAACAAAATAATGTTTGTATTAAATATTGTAAGTTCGGCCAGGCCGAATTTTATTGCATGGAAACTTGTACTATAAACTGTCATCCACAATCGAATTACTTGGGTTGTGGTAACACTTGCCAATGGTATCTTAATACTTCTCAATTGTAGGTTAGTTCATACGGGGTATATATTAAAAAAAAAAACAAGTAAGGAAAGTCTAAAGTCGGGCGGGCCGACTATATTATACCCTTCACCACTTTGTAAGTCCACATTTTCGATACCATATCAAATCCGTCCATGTGTTGGATGCTATATGAATCCATACACATATATTCTGTATATCTGAGCAGATCTGTACAGAGTTCTGCAATACTTATAGATTTTAGATTTAAGTCGGCTAATGCGCTGAGGTGGAACACGATGTTAGTAAAAAAAAACTATAGGAAACATTTAAATATGAACCAATTTTGAGGCAACTTCGCAAAAGTGTATTTATGATTTATCGGTCGATAGATGTGTAATAGAGTAATAGGAAAATTTGAGTCACTTTGATAAGTTTTCGACTTAGCAGTGGCGATTTGATAAGGAAAATGTAGGTATTTCGGCCAGTTTTGCCTAATTAGGAAAAACATATATATGGAATCTATATCGAAATCCGAACCGATTGCAATCAAATTTCATAGTTTTCATTTCATAGTGCATAGTTACTATGTTGAATTTACTCCCTGTGCAAAATTTCACGTAAATCGGATAACAACATTGACCTCTATGGTCATATGACCGAAAATCGGGCGAAAGATATATATGGGAGCTATATCAAAATCTGAACCGATTTCAACCAAAATAAACACGCATATGCAGAACCTTAATTCTACTGCCTGTGCAAAGTTTCAAGTTCAATTCTACTCCCTCTGCAAAATTTCACGTTAATCAGAGTAGCACTTTTGCCTCTGTGGGCATATTAGTCCAAATCGGGCGAATGATGGGAGCTATATCTAAATCTAAACCGACTTCAACTAAATTTTGCACAATTAACGATACTATAAAACGTATTCCTTGTGCAAAATTTCAAGCAACTCAGGGCAAAATTCTGGCTTTTGAGGCCATATAAATCCAAATCGGACGAAAGATATATATGGGAGCTATATCTAAATCGGAACAGATTTTAACCAAATTAAACACACTTAACGATACTATTAAACGTACTTGTTGTGCAAAATTTGAAGCAAATCAGGGCAAAACTCTTGCTTTTGGGGCCATATAAGTCCAAATCGGTCGAAAGATATATATATGGGAGCTATATCTAAATCTGAACCGATTTCAACTAAATTTGGCACAATTAACGATACTATTAAACGTACTCCTTGTACAAAATTTTAATCAAATCAGGCCAAAACTCTGGCTTTTGAAGCCATATAAGTCAAAATCGGACGAAAGATATATAGGGGAGCTATATCTAAATCTGAACCGATTTCAACTAAATTTGGCACAATTAACGATACTATTAAACGTACTCGTTGTGCAAAATTTTAAGCAAATCAGGACAAAACTCTCGCTTTTGGGGCCATATAAGTCCAAATCGGACGAAATATATATATGGGAGCTATATATAAATCTGAACCGATTTAGCTGATATTTGGCAGTTGTTACAGGACTGACAAAACATTCAGATGTACACAATTTGAAGAACGTCGGTTCATAAATACGTGAATTATGATCAAATCGGTGATAATTATATATGGCAGCTATATCTAAATCTGAACCGATTTTTTCCAAAACCAATAGCGACTGTCTTCTACCCGAAGAAATACGTTGTGTCAAATTTGAGGACGATCGGACTTAAACTGCGACCTGTACTTTGTGCACAAAATTACATATACAGACAGACGGACGGACAGACAGACAGACAGACAGACAGACAGACAGACAGACAGACAGACAGACAGACGGACATCGCTAAATCGACTCAGAATTTAATTCTAAGCCGATCGGTATACTAAAAGATGGGTCTATGGCAATTATTTCTTGGCGTTACATACAAATGCACAAACTTATTATACCCTGTACCACAGTAGCGGTGAAAGGTACAAAAAACGATTAAATACGTATATAATTCAGTTTGGTAAACTTTTCTATTGCAATAAAATTTTGAAAAAATCTTCTATGGAAATATAATTTTACAAAATTTTCTATAGAAATAAAATTTCGACAAAATTTTCTAAAGCAATAAAATTAAAAAAAAAAAAAAAAATTCTACAGAAATAAAATATTGACAAAGTTTTCTATAGAAATAAAATCTTGACAAAATGTTGTATAGAAATAAAATTTTGACAAAATTTTGTATTTTAAAAAAAATTTTGACAACATTTTTTATAGTAATTAAATTTTGATGAAATTTTCTATAGTAATATAATTTTGACAAAATGTTCTATAGTAATAAAATTTTGACAAAATTTTCTATAGAAATTTTGGTAGATTATTTTTGGGGATCGGCTATATATAACTATAGACCGATATGGACCAATTTTGGCATGGTTGTTAGCGGCCATATACTAGCGCAATGTACCAAATTTCACCATGTACCAAATTTCAACCGGATCGGATTAATTTTGCTCCTCCAAGAGCTCCGGAGGTCAAATCTGGGGATCGGTTTATATGGGGGCTATATTTAATTATGGACCGATATGGACCAATTCCTGCATGGTTGCTAGAGAACATATACTAACACCACGTACCAAATTTCAGCTGGATCGGATGAAATTTGCTTCTCTTAGAGGCTCCGCAAGCCAAATCGGGGGGTCGGTTTATATGGAGGCTATATATAATTATGGACCGATATGGACCAATTTTCGCATGGTTGTTCGAGACCATATATTAACACCATGTGCCAATTTTCAGCCGGATCGGATGAAATTTGGTTTTCTTAGAGGCTCCGCAAGCCAAATCGGGGGGATCGGTTTATATGGGGGCTATATGTAATTATGGACCGATATTGACCAATTTCTGCATGGATGTTAGAGACCATATACTAACACCATATACCAAATTTCAGCCGGATCGGATGAAATTTGCTTCTCTTAGAGCAATCGCAAGCCAAATTTGGAGGTCCGTTTATATGGGGGTAATACGTAAAAGTGGACCGATATGGACCAATTTTTGCATGGTTGTTAGAGACCATATACTAACACCATGTACCAAATTTCAGCCAGATCGGATGAAATTTGCTTCTCTTAGAGGCCTCGCAAGCCAAATTTGGGGGTCCGTTTATATGGGGGCTATACGTAAAAGTGGACCGATATGGCCCATTTGCAATACCGTACGACCTGCATCAATAACAATTACTTGTGCCAAGTTTCAAGTCGATACCTTGTTTCGTTCGGAAGTTAGCGTGATTTCAACAGACGGACGGACGGACATGCTTAGATCGACTCAGAATTTTACCACGACCCAGAATATATATACTTTATGTGGTCTTAGGCAATATTTTGATGTGTTCCAAACGGAATGACGAAGTTAATATACCCCCCATCCTATGGTGGAGGGTATAATAAATAGGCAGACATGTATGTGTGTATGTACATATGAAAAAGTAAATAGAAAATATTTGTTACATTATCTATGTTCATATATAACTTTTGCAAATTCTAATGGCATGTATCCCTATTGGATAATTAAAAAATAAAATGAAAAATATTTTAATAAATCAATAAATATTTTAATAAATCAACAAGTACAATTATCCGTCAATCCTTAGAGCGAATTACTTGAGATTTGTATGAAATCCCTTGATCTTAATTTAAACAATTTGGATATATTATAGCATATACATTCTATGTATAATATATTTAGTTATACGAGTGCATCCTACACTTTTACTCCAAATTTGAGTTTAGTTTCCTAGTTGAACACCGAAATTTGTCATCAAAAAAATTTATTACCAAATGAAATGGATTTTAAAATATGTGAAGACTAAAATTTTTTGACACCTAAGTGGCTAGTTTATTTAAAATACCTGTCATATTTTATTCGTTTAGTTTTTTTAATATTTTACTCTTTATTTTTTTTTTATTTTTT
Organism: Haematobia irritans; assembly: GCF_050003625.1. NCBI lineage: Eukaryota > Metazoa > Arthropoda > Insecta > Diptera > Muscidae > Haematobia > Haematobia irritans. Next base: position 170,103,080 of record NC_134398.1, read on the forward strand.
ATTTAAATATGTCTAAAGTACACAAAAAAAAACCAAACGTGTGGTGTTTTTCTTTGCATTCTGTAAACCACTCAAATGCCAGCATTATTCCATTAAAAATCTTTTGAATTTTTATTGAAATATCATCAGCAATTTAAGAGGAATCTATACCCCAGCCCTAAAACCCTCATGAATTCTATGAAAATATTAATATTTTATGTCATGGAAAACATTCATGTCACGTCTCCGACCCAAATGGAAAATATTGCCTATCGGTAGAAGATTGGTTATTTGGATGGGCTGTTGGTTGTACGATGGCAAATTCAAAAACTGTCACCTCCCCCAAATAGTCGTATGAAATTTTTATTTGTTTATTGTTTATTTTGAGCTCACTGCTGTGTTTTTTTATTGTTTGTTTATTTATTTATCTTTTTTTAATATTTGTGTTTATTTTGTATGTGTGTGTGTATGAGCGTATGCAAATATCCTTCTGTGTCGTTGTATTCTGGTTGCTTTACAGTCTCCTTTATGAATGTATTTGTTGCCCGTAACATATTTTCAAAACCACGTCAATCAACGTGTATTATCTTTTTCGCTTTATTTGCACTTTTAATTTATTTATATTTTAAAGGCCGCATTTGTTGAATTGGGGGCACTTTCAATCGACATTAATAAATTGTGGAACTTTGATATTTGGTGTTGGTATGTATGAAAACCCCTCACCGTAGCGGATTATTTGATAATATTTAGAATTTCCAGTGGATTTAATGAACACCGAATTAAAAGGGACGATTCCGAAAGTTATATTTAAAGTAGGGTGTCCAAAACCGTCACCGGTTAACCGGATTCATTATACAAATCGAAACCTGATAGTGGAAAAATTTTAATTTTCGGTTAATCGCGAAAACCGGGTTTTGATTCTCGGTTAACCGCTTTTCCGTATTTCAATGAAATTTCTACCAACTTTGGTCGTACACTAAAAAAAAGTGAACTCTCTATATCACTAAGGCCAATTTAACTCCATTTTAGTTCATGGAATTATTATATATGGAGAAAGTTTCCTTTACTCTAATATTTTTATACCCTCCACCATAGGATGGGGGTATATAAACTTTGTCATTCCGTTTGTAACACATCGAAATATTGCTCTAAGACCCCATAAAGTATATATATTCTGGGTCGTGGTGAAATTCTGAGTCGATCTGAACATGTTCGTCCGTCCGTCTGTTGAAATCACGCTAACTTCCGAACGAAACAAGCTATCGACTTGAAACTTGGCACAAGTAGTTGTTATTGATGTAGGTCGGATGGTATTGCAAATGACCATATCGGTCCACGTTTACGTATAGCCCCCATATAAACGGACCCCCAAATTTGGCTTGCGGAACCTCTAAGAGAAGAAAATTTCATCCGATCGGGCTGAAATTTGGTACATGGTGTAAGTATATGGTCTCAAACAACTATGCAAAAATTGGTCCACATCGGTCAATAATTATATATAGCCCCCATACAAACCGATCCTCCGATTTGGCTTGCGGAGCCTCTAAGAGAAGCAAAATTCATCTGATTCAATTGAAATTTGGTACGGGGTGTTAATACATGGCCTGAAACACCCATGCAAAAATTGGTCGAAATCGGTCAATATTTATATATAGGCCCCATATAAACCGATCCCAAGATTTGACCTCCGGAGCTCCTTGGAAGAGCAAAATTCATCCGATTCGGTTGAAATTTGGTACGTGATATAAGTATATTGTATCCAACAACCATGCAGGAATTGGTTCATATCAGTCCATAATTATATATAGTCCCCATATAAACCGATCCCGAGATTTGACCTTCGGTGCCTTTTGGAGAAGCAAAATTCATCCTATCTGGTTGAAATTTTGTACGTGGTGGTAGTATACGATATTTAACTACCATGTCAAAAGTATTCCATATCATTCCATAATCATATATAGCCCCCATATAAACCGATCCCGAGATTTGATTTGGGAGCCTCTTGGAGGAGCAAATTTCATCCGAGTCAGTTGAAATTCATCTGATCTGGTTTAAATTTGGTACGTGGTGGTAGTATATGATATTTAACAACCATGCCAAAAGTATTCCATATCATTCCATAATCATATATAGCCCCCATATAAACCGATCCCGAGATTTGATTTTGGAGCCTCTTGGAGGAGCAAATTTCATCCGAGTCAGTTGAAATTCATCCGATCTGGTTGAAATTTGGTACGTGGTGGTAGTATATGATATTTAACAGCCATGCCACAAGTATTCCATAATCATATATAGCCCCCATATAAACCGATCCCGAGATTTGGTTTTGGAGCCTCTTGGAGGAGCAAGTTTCATCCGAGTCAGTAGAAATTTGGTACATTGTGCTAGTATATGGCCGTTAACAACCATGCCTAACTAGGTCCATATCGGTCTATAGTTATATATAGCCCTCAGATAAATCGATCCCCACAAAAGTTGGTCCATATCAAGTTCATAATTTTATATAGCCCCCATATAAACGACCCACATATTTCAATTCTGGCTCTCTACGTACCGTGCAAAAGTCCATATCGATTCGTAATTATTTGTAAACTTACCTATACATAACATTTTTGTCTAATATATACCACGTATAGAATAACTCACAATTTAGAAAACGATGTTAAGAAGTTTTAAGATACCACAACCAAAGTAATTCGTAGAAGTTTCCACGCAATCCATGGTGGAGTGTACATAAGATTCGGCCTTAACGAACGATAACGGCCTTACGAACTTACGGCCGTATATACTTGTTTTTTTTTTTTTTTTTTTTTTTTGCGGTATAGTAATAAAGTTATTCGCGTACAAACAAATGTCAGCTTAAAAATCCAAATTATAGCAGATGCCTCGAAGTAAAAAATGTTTCCTTAAATCGAACAAAACTTTAAACCAAAAATGCAAAATCCTCAAAATTAGTCTTAACGTATATTTGAATCGTTTTCATCTTAAATCTAATGATTCAAAATTTCAAGTAATTTAATGACGATTTATTTACTTTAACGAAAATTTGCTTTAGTTCAAAGACATACGACTTTAACGGAGGAACGAAAATTTCAAAAAAATTGTGTCCCAAATTTAATTTAAAAAATTTTTTGTAGCAAAGTTTATAAACTTTATATTGTATAAATTGCGCATCCTAAAATTAAGGTTGAGTAATCTTTAATACCACGTTAATAGCTTAGCGAACTTCCAATGACAATTCGCTTAATGAGATCTCCATCTCAATTTTAATTTTATAGAGCCTAGATTTAAGGCTACACAAAAACCAAATTCTGATAGAATCACAAAATTAATTGATCCAAATATTTTTTAATTGAAATATCTTCAATCGCAAATATGATAGTCACAGGTTTAATTGGGCATAAAAATAATATGCCCATTAGCAAATTTCAATTAATTGATTCAATTAAAAATTGAATTGATGTTGATTGCAGAACTCAATCACTTTTTCATTAAAAACGTAACTATTTCCAATAAATAAAATAAAAAAAAAATGGTTTTTTGAAAAAAAAAATTAAAAAATTCCATCACTTTACTTATACCCTGTTTCTGTATGTCGAACGAAAAGCCAGTCGACGGAATAGCAGTCACTCGAATTCGAATCAATTTGGGTTTCTGTATTTTTATACCCTCCACCATAGGATGGGGGTATATTAACTTTGTCATTCCGTTTGTAACACATCGAAATATTGCTCTAAGACCCCATAAAGTATATATATTCTGGGTCGTGGTGAAATTCTGAGTCGATCTAAGCATGTCCGTCCGTCCGTCCGTCTGTCCGTCTGTCCGTCTGTCCGTCTGTCCGTCCGTCCGTCTGTCCGTCTGTCCGGCTGTCCGTCCGTCTGTGGAAATCACGCTAACTTCCGAACGAAACAAGCTATCGACTTGAAACTTGGCACAAGTAGTTGTTATTGATGTAGGTCGGATGGTATTGAAAATGGGCCATATCGGACCACGTTTACGTATAGCCCCCATATAAACCGATCCCCACATTTGGCTTGGGGAGCCTCCCGGAGCAGCAAAATTAATCCGATCCGGTTGAAATTTGGTACGTGGTCTAAGTATACGGTCTCTAACAACCATGCAAAAATTGGTCCATATCGGTCCATAATTATATATAGCCCCCATATAAACCGATCCCCAGATTTGACCTCCGGAGCCTCTTGGAGGGGCAAAATTCATCCGATCCGATTGAAATTTGGTACCTGATGTTAGTATATGGTCTCTAACAACCATGCAAAAATTGGTCCATATCGGTCCATAATTATATATAGCCCCCATATAAACCGATCCCCAGATTTGACCTCCGGAGACTTTTGGAGGGGCAAAATTCATCCAATCCGGTTGAAATTTGGTACCTGATGTTAGTATACGGCCTCTAACAACCATGCAAAAATTGGTCCATATCGGTCCATAATTATATATAGCTCCCATATAAACCGATCCCCAGATTTGACCACCGGAGCCTCTTGGAGGAGCAAAATTAATCCGATCCGGTTGAAATTTAGTACGTGGTCTTAGTATACGATTTTTAACAACCATGCACAAATTGGTCCATATCGGTCCATAATTATATATAGCCCCCATATAAACCGATCCCCAGATTTGACCTCCGGAGCCTCTTGGAGGGGCAAAATTCATCCGATCCGGTTGAAATTTGGTACCTGATGTTAGTTTACGGCCTCTAATAACCATGCAAAAATTGGTCCATATCGGTCCATAATTATATATAGCCCCCATTTAAACCGATCCCCAGATTTGACCTCCGGAGCCTCTTGGAAGAGCAAAATTCATCCGATCCAGTTGAAATTTGGTACATGGTGTTAGTATATGGTCTCTAACAACCATGCAAAAATTGGTCCATATCGGTCCATAATTATATATAGTTCTCATATAAACCGTCCCCAGATTTGACGTCCGGAACCTCTTGGAGGAGCAAAAGTCATCCGATAGGTTGAAATTTGGTACATTTTGTCAATATATGGTCTCTAACAGCCATGTAAAAATTGGTCCATATCGGTCTTTAGTTATATATATCCGATGACTTATTACACAAAAATTGGTCCATATCGCCAAAAATAATCTACCAAAACTTTATTTCCATAGAAAATTTTGTCAAATTTTATTACTATAGAAAGTTTTGTTAAAATTTCATTTCTATAGAAAGTTTTGTCAAAAGTTTATTCTATAGAAATGTTTGTCAAAATTTTATTTCTATAGAAAATTTTGTAAAAAATTTATTTCTGTAGAAAATTTTGTCAACATTTTATTTCTATACTAAGTTTTGTCAAAATTTCATTTCTATACAAAATTTTGTCAACATTTTATTTCTATAGAAATTTTTGTCAAAATTGTATTGCTATAGAAAATTTTGTCAACATTTTACTTCCATAGAAAATTTTGTCAACATTTTATTTCTATAGAAAATTTTGTCAAGTTTTTATTTCTATAGAAAATTTTGTCAAATTTTTATTTCTATAGAAAATTTTGTCAAAATTTTATTTCTATAGAAAATTTTGTCAAGGTTTCATTTCTATAGAAAATTTTGTCAAAATTTTATTTCTATAGAAAATTTTGTCAAACTAGATTATATACGTATTTAATCGGCCTTTTTTTGTTTAATATATACCCCGTATGGGCTAACTTACAATTTAGAAGACAGTGTTAAAAAGTTTTACGATACCTTGCCATCGGCAAGTGTTATCGCAACCCAAGTAATTCGATTGTGGATGACAGCCTTTAGTAGAAGTTCCTACGCAATCCATGGTGGAGGGTACATAAGATTCGGCCTGGCCGAACTTACGGCCGTATATACTTGTTGAAAGTTCATATCGTTTGTATGAGAGTACATTGATTATCAAAAATGAGTATTTTCAAATTTTTGGCCTGAGAATTGATTCAAATTCCAAAACTGTTTTTACTTTTTTCTTGACACTTATTGTATATATTCCTTTGCTACTCGACAACAAAATATGAAGTGACTTGCCTGTCGACATAGAGAAACCCAAATAATTTTTTTTTCATGTGAAATACTCTCATTCGACATACAGAAACAGGGTATTAGTCTACCGAGTTCAATTAAAAAATTAATTGTATCAATTTTTAATTAAAAATTTTAAAATTTGCAATCATTGACTCAATTAACTTAATGTTACGTCTTGATTAAAAGTTTAATTGTATCAATTAATGTATTAACTGTATTAATGTATTCAACTTCAATCAAAATTTTAATTGGAAATATTTTGGTGATATTTTTCTGTGTCCTTCTCTTTAAGAAGGACGGAATCAATACCAAAATCTTTAATTGAAGGCCAAAATCTTTGGATGAATTCTAAGTGAACATCTAGAATTGAATTATATAGGCCTAAAATTGAAATTTTGGTATTATATTCGATGTAAATAAACTCCCTGTGGGGTATTTCTATTTATGAACTATTTATTACAATGAAAAAACAGTGAACCCACCAGGAAGAAAAATTTTGGTTACTTTTAGAAAATTTAAATTATTTTTAGAACATTTTAACTAAACAGTATTCAAGCGGTGACGACACGCCGATATCAAAAAGAAAACGTAAATATTTTTCGACAAATTCAAGAAAAAGTTAAAGAAAATTTTGTAGTTTGAAGGAAAAAAAATTGAGTTCAAAATTTCAAGAATGTCTTTAGTATCATACGAAATTCAAGATGGGCGTATTTGTAGTAAAATTTAAAGAAATAATGAATTTTTTTCAGGTCGAAAACCTATGTTGTTAGCACCTATATTACCTGTTTATTTTCATAATTCATTATGATTGTAAATATATAAATTAATAAATAATTAATAAATAAATAAATAATGAATTTTTTTGTGAGAAGTGCGAATTAAGTAAGTAAGTAAGTGCGAATTAAGTAAATAAAATTTTTTGGTGGTTTTAAGTTAACTTAACTAACATATGCCCAAAATTATTAGAGTAAAGGAAACTTTCTTCAAACATAATAATTCCATGAACTAAAATAAAGTTCAATTGGCTTTAGTGAAATAGAGGGGGTTCGCCTTTGTTTGAGTGTATACTCAAAAAAATTTTACTTGGATACAAAGATTTTGACCTTCCTTTAAGGATTTTGGTATTGATTCCGAGCCAAACATGCGGCTTCTTTAAAATAAAGAAATTTTTTAGGGACCTCCCTGGCTTTAAATCTAGGTTCGATAAAATTAAAATTGAATACAGATCTCATTCATCGAATTTGTATTCTCTGTTTGCGATATATTAATAAAGGTATTCAAGTACAAACAAATTCCAGTTTCAAAATCCAAATTATGCCAAGTACTTCAAAGTAGAAACTGTTTTCTTAATGCTAAAAAACTTTAAACCAACGATGGAAATCCTTAAAATAAGTCTTAGCCTATATTTGAAGCAATGTTATCTTAAATTTAAAAATTCAATATGTCAGTTGAGTTAAAGACGATTTCTTTAAATTAAAAATGTTTTTCTTTATTTTAAGGAACATTTGCTTTACTTCAAAGATCTTCAAATTCAACAGAGGGACGCAAAATTTCAAGATTTGTGTCCTAAATTTAATGAAAAAAATTTTTGAAGCAAGGATTATAAACTTTATTTTAATTAAAATGTCATTATTTTAAAGAATTTTGTCCTTAGCATTTTGTAAATTTCGAGTCCTAAAATTTAAGTTGCATGCTCTTCCATATAAGGTCAATATTTTTTTTTCCAGTGTATGCAGCATAAGCTAAAGCTTTAGCTCTTAGAATATCACTTCTTATAAAATGTTTTAAACTCCTAATTAAAAAATTTACCTCTTCATGCTACAAAATTTATACACGAGATTGCTAAATAAGGGTGTCCTTTATTCAATATCATACTCTTCGAGTGGGTATGAATACATTCTACAAATGATTGTTGAGTGCTATGGCCTTAATTTACAGGATATTGTTAAACTCAAATTCATTACAATTTCTTGCACTTACACACTGCTATTCATGCTATTCGTGTACACTGTCATCACTGGTTTTATTGAGTCTGATAGCAAGAGCACATATCTTAAATTGCGTCATTTTATGAGAATTTCTTGAAATGTATTCGAAAAACTCTAGATAGGTGAGGGAGGAGGGTTCATTGCGAAGGATTGCGTTTGGAATAAACGCTTATATAAGCGGAAAACAACGACGTTGTTTCATCACTGTGTAAGATAGTATATGTGAGTCGATGTGCGTATGTGCTCCCCTATGTATGTTTGATTGTGAGTTGACTGTGATAGTGAACTACTTATGTTAGCTCTTCAGATTCTCATATGTTCGATGCTAGCTCTCGCATGAGAGCAGACATCAAATGTTACATTTCATTTAAAATGTTCTGGTTACTGCTGGTGTTGGTTGTTTTTGTTGTTGCTATTCATACCATTCCAATAGCTGGTGCTTACTACTGAATTCTTGTTGTTGTGCGTTGTGTTGTCAGTCGTTGAGTATGATATTTATTACAAAATATATTTTTGTACAACAAACAAACGTATAAACTTATACTCGTAGCTTAAAGAGATATTAGGCTAGATTGTGTGTTTTGTTGATCCATATGATATCCTACAGAACGAAGTTTGCCTTATTTATATATTTCAAGATTTTAGAAGATCAAATTCAATGTCTAAAAATGCTAACAAATTGTGGGGACAACCTTTGTACAAGTTCAAGAAAAGTCGTTTTGTAATATATACTCTCAACCATATTCTAATTCTTAAAACAAAAAATATAATAATAAATAAGATAAAATGAATAAATAATAATAATAATATATAATAAAAAAAATCATCAAATATTTTTTTGTTAATATTTTTATTATTATTTTAATTTTTTTTTTCCGTCAACTACCCCAATATACAAAAATACATGAGAGGGTATATATGGATGTACACTTAGCAAAGATATCATAAAGAAATAAACTCATGTGAAGACAAGTTGAGAAACTATTTTACTTTTGATGACAACAGCGAATAGAATGAAATAAAAGGTCTGATTGTCTCTATCCTTGACATATATTTTATTTATTTTATTGTTCGAAAACGAAATGGTAACATTGCAATGGGTGGCATGATGGATTTGATTTGCAGTAAGACTTGAGAGCTTTCAGATGAATATGAAATTTAGATTGCGTATGTAGTAGTAATGTGACAGATTTTCCCCAGGAATGAGCCATTTCATAATATTTAATATGACATACTTAAATTGAACAAACAAAAAAAACATTTGAAAATTGATTTGATTTCATTATAGTCATATTAAGAAAATTTTTGGATTTATTGAATTAACAAATAAATCAAAGAATTTAAATATGTAAAATAATTTAAGCAAAAGCTTGCTAGCAACGGATTGGTGACTGGGTACATTAACTGTTTAAGTAGTTGATATTTTACCAAGACATTTTTCTGTACTTTTATTTCATATTGTCTTTTTTAATATATTTATTTATTTATTTATTTACAAAATTAGACTTATAGTAATATATAAGAATAATATTAGAATAGTAGCATTGGCTACAGAGGCCATCAGCTAATAATATATAATATAATATATTTATAAGCCTGAACTATTTAAAAAACATATAAAAATATAATTATTATTAAACAAGCGGCTTTAGCTTAAAAGAAGATAATTTTTTAATGGCAATACAAACTTAAAACTGTATAACATATAACATGGGAAATAAGAAAGCTTTTGAGGCATCTGTGTTTCAATACTGACTAATCATTTGTTAGGGTAAAGTTGACTAAATTTCCTACTGGGGTTCATTCTGGGTACATAGAGGTCTTGGTGGGAAACAAAAACGTACACTGAAAAAAATATTGTCGTGAGGTCAAAGATTTCATGTCTTTAAAATACGATTTTAAATTTTGCTTAGCATAGAAGACACATTTTCCTTGTCCAAAAGTCGATAAACTTTTCAATGAAGTCGTATTGTCCTTATAATTAAGTGATTTCATTTAGAAATTCGTATCATAACATGAAAAAAAAAAATGTTTGGGCTAAGGTCAACTTGACTTTAATAATTCAGAAAAATTCTTTAGATTTAATGAAATTGTCTTTAAATTTGTTGTCTTTTTGCATCTTGACTACGAAACAAAAAATCGTTCAAATATAGGACATGTTTTTCAACACTTTATTTTAAAGACTTTTTTACTTGAAACATAGCATAATTTCTACTGGAAGTCGAGTCTTAATTTGGAAAATAAAATAGTCGTTAACTCGTTTTTAAAGGACTTTGATAGCATATGAAGACAAAAAGCTGAAAAAGCGAAAAATTTAAATTTGCTTCCTAGAACAAGTACACAAAACCCAAATTCAAAAGAGAATTGTGTCTTAAAAATATCCTTACTTGTATTCTCTGCTTCTTTGGCTCGGAATTAATACCAAAATTTTTAAAGTGAAAACAAAATCTTTGTATCGGGACATGCTTTTTTTCAGTGTACATGACTTCAATTTTGCAAGAGTTTCCCATTCAACAAAACAAACTTTGTTATACAGAAATGCTCAATGCATCAAAATATAAACAAATGAACAGGAAACAAGTATATACGGCCGTAAGTTCGGCCAGGCCGAATTTCATGTACACTCCACCATGGATTGCGTAGAAATTTCTACGAAAGACTGTCATCCATAACCGAATTAATTGGGTTGTGGTATCTTAAAACTTCTTAACATCGTTTTCTAAATTGTTAGTCCATACGTGGTATATATTAGATAAAGAAGGTATGTATAGGTAAGTCTACAAATAATTACGAATCGATATGAACTTTTGCACGGTACGTAGAGAGCCAGAATTGAAATATGGGGGTCGCTTATATGGGGGCTTTATACAATTATGAACTTGATATGGACCAATTTTTATGTGATTGGGGATCGATTTATCTGAGGGCTATATATAACTATAGACCGATATAGACCTAGTTAGGCATAGTTGTTAGAGATCATATACCAACACCATGTACCAAATTTCAGACGGATCGGATGAAATTTGCCTCTCTTAGAGGCTCGGCAAGCCAAATCGGGGGATCGATTTATATGGGGGCTATATATAATTATGGACCGATGTGGACCAATTTTTGCATGGTTGTTAGATACCATATACTAACACCACGTACAAAATTTCAGCCGGATCGGATGAAATTTGCTTCTCTTAGAGGATCGGCAAGCCAAATTTGGGGGTTCGTTTATATGGGGGCTATACGTAAAAGTGAACCAACATTGCCCATTTGCAATACCATCCGATCTACATCAATAACAACTACTTGTGCCAACTTTCAAGTCGATAGCTTGTTTCATCCGGAAGTTAGTATGATTTCAACAGACGGACGGACGAACATGCTCAGATTGATTCAGAATTTCACCACGACCCTGAATATATATACTTTATGGGGTCTTAGAGCAATATTTCGATGTGTTACAAACGGAATGACAAAGTTAATATACCCCCATCCTATGGTGGAGGGTATAAAAATCTGTATTTTTGAAATCATATATTCATAGGGAAGCAAATGTAGATAAGTATGAACCAGTTTGTTCGAACTTGGAATTTAGTAAAATTTTATACTTCATTTGTAAAAAATTGTTTTTTCTATTTTATTCCTATCATTTAAGTAAGCAGAAACTAATTAAAATAAGGAAAATTAATCAATTTTTCTGAAATAAAATAAAGTTAAATACAAGTTTTTAAAATTCGAATGTAAAATACAAATTTTTCTCTTCTATTTTCAGGTAATTAACAAATATAAATAGTGTGCTGATGCAGGTTTGTAAATTAGTTCCAGATATTATTAATTTTTTTATTTTTACCTTATCGCTCCAAACACAAATATTGAGTCGAGTTAGCTAGTCAGTATTAATATTCTTTCACAAAATTGTTGGTAATCCACTTGCGATGTTTAGTCGTACAATCCATTAATCGAAATCAATTTGTTAGAAAAAATCGTTTTGCAATTTTTTTTTTAAATTAGAATTTCACTGTAAAGAAGAGATGAATAATCGTTTTTAACCCACATAAAGTAAGGTTAGGTGGAAGCCCGATGTATCAGGCTCACTTAGACTACTCAGTCCATTGTGATACCAATTTGGTGAACTTCTCTCTTATCACTGAGTGCTGCCAGATTCCATGTTAAGCTCAATGACAAGGGACCTCCTTTTTATAGCCGAGTCCGAACGGCGTTCCACATTGCAGTGAAACCACTTAGAGAAGCTTTGAAACACTCAGAAATGTCACCAGCATTACTGAGGTGGGATAGTCCACCGCTGAAAAACTTTTTGGTGTTCGGTCGAAATAGGAATCGAACCCACGAACTTTTGTATGCAAGGCAGGCATGCTAACCATTGCAACACGGTGGCTCCCCACATAAAGTTAAGTCAACTAACTTTTTTATATCACACTAAGGTGTATCCAATAAGAGGTACTATTTTGGCATTCAAAGAAAAATGTCGTTTGTGCCATAAATGATCAGATTTATATTTTGTAATATAAGAGAAGGTGTTTCGTAAGCAATGAAAAGTAATATGTTATATCAGCCAAATGACATTGTCTAATTTTTTCTAATATTTGATCTGCTCTGGTCATAAAAAAACTATTAAAATATTTTTAATTATCGATTTAAGATTAACAATTAAAATTATTTTCAAAAAAGTAAGGTTCAACTGTGAGTCCATTTTATGAATTTTAATATCTGCAAAGAGTTGTTGAATAGTGCATCACTCCTTTTTATACCCTTTACCACAACTTTGGTATATTATGTTTGTGAATTTGTATAAAGTCCCAGAAGGAGCAGTCTGAGACCCATCGTTTACTATACCGATCGTGTGAGAATTAAATTCTGAGTCGATTTAGAGATGGTTAGGTTAGGTTAGATAAATTGCCTGGCAGTTATTTTAGACTATTCAGTCACCCTGCAAATTACGCACAGAAAGAAAATGCATGCCCGATTCCAAAGATTTTGCCTTTACTCTAATGAACTTGGTATTGATTCCGATCCAAAGAAGCGGAGAAATCAAGTAAGGATACTTTTAATAAAGTCAAGTTGACTTTAGTCAAACAAAATGTTGAAGTCGAATCACGTAACTATAAAGGCAAGACGACTTTATTGAATAGTTTATCGACTTGAAAAGTTTATTGACCTATCGTCAATATTTTGTTCAGTTTTTGTAAACATCGATTTAAGTTTATACATTCTTTAACATTGTGCTCGCACATGATGCTGAATCAATTTTATGATGTTAATATGTCTATATATCTCGTTGTAAAAAGAAATTCTTTAGGTCGTTACAATATTATATCTTTATGTGCTGAATGTAGTGGAAATATTTCATATTTATCTACCGGTATTTATGCACTTTTTCAACCAGAGAGGGCCATATTCCCAACAGTGAATACGTTGATTTGCTATATGTCTCCGATTTTGATGAGAAAACTAGGACATATATACGTCCGAGCCTTTCTCATCAAAATCGGCCTCAGCAAATTGGAATACTGTTGGATTGGAATGACTATATTGATCTACAAATTGGAAATATAGTCGGCCCCTTTGGACTTTAGAATTTTCTAACTAGTTTAGGTTATAGTGGCAGCCCGATTAAGATTCAGGCTCACTTAGACTATTCTAGTTTAGTAATGGCATAGTTTCATCTTCTAAAATTTTCTCTAGAAATGGTTTTATTTAATTCTTAAGATTTACATCAATTTACAATTTCTCCAATTCTATATTTTGCTCAATAAATTTCTCTATACAACTAAAACTATAAACTAAAGGGTGATTTGTTAAGAGCTTGATAACTTTTTAAAAAAAAAAAACGCATAAAATTTGCAAAATCTCATCGGTTCTTTATTTGAAACGTTAGATTGGTCCATGACATTTACTTTTTGAAGATAATTTCATTTAAATGTTGACCGCGGCTGCGTCTTAGGTGGTCCATTCGGAAAGTCCAATTTTGGGCAACTTTTTCGAGCATTTCGGCCGGAATAGCCCGAATTTCTTCGGAAATGTTGTCTTCCAAAGCTGGAATAGTTGCTGGCTTATTTCTGTAGACTTTAGACTTGACGTAGCCCCACAAAAAATAGTCTAAAGGCGTCAAATCGCATGATCTTGGTGGCCAACTTACCGGTCCATTTCTTGAGATGAATTGTTCTCCGAAGTTTTCCCTCAAAATGGCCATAGAATCGCGAGCTGTGTGGCATGTAGCGCCATCTTGTTGAAACCACATGTCAACCAAGTTCAGTTCTTCCATTTTTGGCAACAAAAAGTTTGTTAGCATCGAACGATAGCGATCGCCATTCACCGTAACGTTGCGTCCAACAGCATCTTTGAAAAAATACGGTCCAATGATTCCACCAGCGTACAAACCACACCAAACAGTGCATTTTTCGGGATGCATGGGCAGTTCTTGAACGGCTTCTGGTTGCTCTTCACTCCAAATGCGGCAATTTTGCTTATTTACGTAGCCATTCAACCAGAAATGAGCCTCATCGCTGAACAAAATTTGTCGATAAAAAAGCGGATTTTCTGCCAACTTTTCTAGGGCCCATTAACTGAAAATTCGACGTTGTGGCTCGTTAGTAAGTCTATTCATGATGAAATGTCAAAGCATACTGAGCATCTTTCTCTTTGACACCATGTCTGAAATCCCACGTGATCTGTCAAATACTAATGCATGAAAATCCTAACCTCAAAAGAATCACCCTTTATAATACAATTTAATACTTTCTCATTACCAAAAAACACTTAAATGGAACATGATACCAACAACAAAATAAATCAAATTTTTACATCAATGAATTGTTTTATAACTTTGTAGCTATAAACCATCTCATAAAAGAGGATATTCCAAATTCTCAGCAATAATGTTTTGATTTATACGATTGAAAAGTAGGGAAAAAACTATCTATGAAAATTCTATATGTATGTCAGTTTTTTTTTTTTTTCTTGTATTAAACCATAAAACATTTAACAATCAATGGATGAACGAGTTAAAGGAAATTACGTTCTATATTGAAACACATAACTTAATATATAACAATGCCATAATTTGCAATCGTAAATATGTCATGTTTGCCTTATTCATTTTTTTTTTGTGGGGATATTTTAGATTTTTTCATGAATTTGGGAGTAAAGATTGGAGAAGTGATACAAATAACGCAAAAGTGTTAAGATTAACGGGCTTACATATTGATCTGTTTTACAACTGTAAAACTTGGCTTTTATTTCCAATACATTTTAGCGCTCAATGCACTGAAAAAAATATTGTCGTGAGGTTAAAGATTTGATGTCTTTAAAATACGAATGAAAATTTTGCTTTGCATAGAAGACGCATTTCTCTAATATAAAGTTGTTTTCCTTGTCCAAAAGACGATAGACTTTTCAATGAAGTCGTTTTGTCCTTATAATTAAGTGATTTCACTTAAAAATGGATATCATAACATGAAAGAAAAATTTTTGGGCTAAGGTCAACTTGAATTTAATAATTCAGAAAAATTAATTAAAATTAAAAAATTAATGAAATTGTCTTTAAATTTGTTGTCTTTTTGCATCTTGACTACAAAGCAAAAAATCGTTCAAATATAGGACATGGTTTTCAACACTTTATTTTAAAGAGGTTTTATACTTGAAACATAGCATAATTTCTACTGGAAGTCGAGTCTGAATTTGGAAAATAAAGTTGTAGTTAACTCCTTTTTAAAGGACTTTGATAGCATATGAAAAAAAAGCTGAAAAATTAAGTTTGCTTCCTAGAAGCAAGTACACAAAATCCAAATTTAACAGATAATTGTGTCTTAAAAGTATCTTCACTTCAATTCTCCGCTTCTTTGGCTCGGAATCAATACCAACATTTTTAAAGTAAAGACAAAATCTTTGGAACCGATCATGCTTTTTTTCAGTGTGGAGAAAATAGATTTCTTGTCCTTAGAATACGAATATGGGTTATCACAAAAATCACGGTTGCCACACTTCGTAGAATCGTAAAAAAATTGTAGATTATTTACTGCTTGGTAGATTGGTAGAATTTTGATGTTTTGGTCAATTCAATTCTTCAATTCTTTATAGAATTAAAATTTTGGATCACTTTCCTAAAAAAATAAAATGTTGGCAAAATTTTCTACAGAAAAACTTTCGATAAAATTTTTTATAGAAAAAAAATTTGGACAAAATTTTCTATAGAAATACATTTTTGACAAAATTTTCTATAGAAATAAAATTTTGAAAAATTTTCTATAGAAATAAAATTTTGACAAAATTCTCTATAGAAATAAAATTTTGACAAAATTTTCTATAGAAATAAAATTTTGACAAAATTTTGTATACAAATAAAATTTAGACAAAATATTCTATAGAAATACAATTTTGACAAAATTTTCTATAGAAATAAAATTTTAACAAAATTTTCTATAGCAATAAAATTATGACAAAATTTTGTATAGAAATAAAATTTTGACAAAATATTCTATATAAATAAAATTTTGAAAAAAAAAAATCTATAGAAATAAAATTTTAACAAAATTTTCTACAGAAATTAAATTTAGACAAAATTTTCTACAGAAATTGAACTTTCAACAAAATTTTCTATAGAAATAAAATTTTGACAAAATTTTCTATAGAAATAACATTTTTGACAAAATTTTCTATTGAAATAAAATGTTGACAAAAGTTTCTGTACAAATAAAATTTTGACAAAATTTTCTATAGAAATAAAATTTTTACACAATTTTCTATAGAAATAAAATTTTGACAAAATTTTCTATAGAAATAAAATGTTGACAAAATTTTCTATACAAATAAAATGTTGACAAAATTTTCTATAGAAATAAAATTTTTACACAATTTTCTATATAAATTTAATTTTGACAAAATTTTCTATAGAAATAACATTTTTGACAAAATTTTCTATTGAAATAAAATGTTGACAAAAGTTTCTATAGAAATATAATTTTGACAAAATTTTCTATAGAAATAAAATTTTGACAAAGTTTTCTATAGAAATAAAATTTTTGACAAAATTTTCTATTGAAATAAAATGTTGACAAAAGTTTCTATACAAATAAACTTTTGACAAAATTTTCTATACAAATCAAATGTTGACAAAATTTTCTATACAAATAAAATGTTGACAAAATTTTCTATAGAAATAAAATTTTTACACAATTTTCTATATAAATTTAATTTTGACAAAATTTTCAATAGAAATAACATTTTTGACAAAATTTTCTATTGAAATAAAATGTTGACAAAAGTTTCTATAGAAATATAATTTTGACAAAATTTTCTATAGAAATAAAATTTTGACAAAGTTTTCTATAGAAATAAAATTTTGACAAAATTTTCCATAAAAATTTAACTTTCGACAACATTTTCTATAGAAATAAAATTTTGAGAACATTTTCTTTAGAAATAAAATTTTGAGAAAATTGTCTACAGAAATAAAATTTTGAGAAAATTTTCTATAAAAGTAAAATTGTGAAAAAAATTTCTATAGAAGTAAAATTGTGAGAAAATGTTCTCTCTGTTGGATAAGCTACTCTTGCAGGTTATTCCACGCATGGTTTTAAGCTGAAGGCAAAGCAATAAGGAATACAATTTGGGAGCATTTTCTATAGAAATAAAGCTTTTATTGATGTTTTCATTTCAGCTTAATCAACAGAGGAAAAGTATTGTCAAATTTATTTGAGGTTTTTTTGTAATTTGTTAGATTTGTGATACAATTTTGGTAGATTATTTTTGGCACGAGTGACAACGGTGCCCAAAATTCATTTCATTGAATTTCATTCAAATCGAATAAAAATTTAATTTTGTAGAATCCCAAGAAAAATTGCTATATCGAATATGTAAAATCGACCTATATGGTTTATATAGGGGCTATATTGAAATCTGGAGCGATTAAGCTCATCTTCGAACTTGCAGAAAACGAATCTGTACCAAATTTCACGACAGGTGGTACATATAGGATAGGAGTACAACCACACCACACTTATTGCTTCGGCTTTTAGCTGACTTCCGCACTAGCACCTTCGGCAAATAGTTTGCTTCCGTACTAAATGTTTCGTTGCATTTGGCTTACTTTCGTAGAAAAATTTTCAGCGTTTAGTTTGCTTCCGCACTAGTTACTTGAGCAACTAGATTGCTCCCGCATTATTAGCTTCGGCAAATAGCTTCCGCACTCATTTCCTTCGTCGTATAGCTTGCATCCGCACTAATGGTTTTTACTTTACCTCCACACGAAGTACTTCGTCATTTAGCTTGCTTCCACTCCAGTAGCTTTAGCATTTATTTTCCTTCCACTCTAATAGCTTCGTTAACTAGCTTAGTTCGCATTAACGCTTCGGAAATTGGCTTTCTTACGCACTAATCGATTCAGCTTTCAGCTTGCTTCTGCAACAATAGCTTCCGCACTCATTTGCTTTGTCGTATAGCTTGCATCCGCACTAATCGCTTTTACTTTGCCTCCACATGAAGTGCTTCGTCATTTAGCTTGCTTCCACTCTAGTTGCTTCAGCATTTTTTTTCGTTTCCGCAATAGTAGCTGCGCTAACTACCTTTGTTTCGCATTAATCGCTTCGGCTTTCAGCTTGCTTCAGCGCTGGTAGTTTTGACAACTAATGTGCTTCCTCAATGTTGTAATTTCTTTCACTAGCCCCTCTACACTGAAAACAAAAGCATGACCGGTTCCAAAGATTTTGTCTTTACACTAATGATTTTGGTATTGATTCCGAACCAAAGAATCGGGGAGTTGATGTAAGGATACATTTAAGACACATTTGCTTTTTAAATTTGAGTTTTGTGTACTTGATTCTAGAAAACAAAATTTGATCTATTAATTTTTGCAGATTTTTTCTTTATGTGCTATCAAAGTCTTTTGAAAAAGTGTTGACGACCATATGTGCATAAAATCATGGAAATCGGTTCAGATTTAGATATAATTCCCATATATATCGCCCAATTTTCCCAAATTTTACTACAAACCCCTTATTTATTAACCGACTCAAATTTGGTAGAATATAATCTTCTGAAGTACTAACTGCACCTGGAAAAAATCATCGAAACCGGTTCAGATTTAGATATAACTACCATATATATATCGCCGAATTTTTTTTTATTTCCAAATTTGGCCATAGAACCCTTATTTTTGTTCTCTTGTGACTTCCCCACTTCCTTTTAATATAGTTATTTATGTTTTATTTAATTTGTTTACTTCTTTTATTTTCCAGAAAGTAAAGATAGCATTTGTATCTTTTTTTCCAGCCAAAATGAAAATACTTCGTTGTTTTTATCCTCACGATTTCTAGAAATATTAAATTTATTTTAGAATGGGCAAATTTGGGCAGACAAACTTTACAGCAGGTAAAAGTATACTTCCTCACCAACAATAAAAAAAACAAAGATTTTCAAACAATATTTTTAAAATCTAGTTCTATTTCTCGCAAATTAAAGTATGTACTAAAATTTTCACAAATAAACAGCACGGTTGAAACCACAAATACAAGTTCAAAAACAAAAATATTTTTCAAAGTGTTTAAAACATTTTGAACAACTTATCTCTCCTCTTAGAATCTGCATTTAAAAGTTTTCTTTTTTAACTTTCATTGCTAAAACAAGTAAGGAAAGTCTAAAGTCGGGCGGGGCGACTATATTATACCCTGCACCACTTTGAAGATCTAAATTTTCGATACCATATCACATCCAAATATGCTGGGGGCTATATATAAATGTTTGTCCCAAATACATACATTTAAATATCACTCGATCTGGAGAGAATTTGATAGACTTCTACAAAATCTATAGACTCAAAATTTAAGTCGGCTAATGCACTAGGGTGGAACACAATGTTAGTAAAAAATATGCGAAACATTTCAATCTGAAGCAATTTTAAGGAAACTTCGCAAAAGTTTATTTATGATTTATCACTCGATATATATGCATTAGAAGTTTAGGAAAATTAGAGTCATTTTTACAACTTTTCGAATAAGCATTGGCGATTTTACAAGGAAAACGTTGGTATTTTGACCATTTTTGTCGAAATCAGAATATGGGAGCTATATCTAAATCTGAACCGATTTCAACCAAATTTGGCACGCATAGCTACAATGCTAATTCTATTCCCTGTGCAAAATTTCAACTAAATCGGAGTTAAAAATTGGCCTCTGTGGTCATATGAGTGTAAATCGGTCGAAAGCTATATATGGGAGATATATCTAAATCTGAACCGATTTCAACCAAATTTGGCACACATAGTTACGAAGCTAATTCTACTCCCCGTGCATAATTTCAACTAAATCGGAGTTAAAAATTGGCCTCTGTGGTCATATGAGTGTAAATCGGGCGAAAGCTATATATGGAAGATATATCTAAATCTGAACCGATTTCAACCGAATTTGGCACGCATAGCAACAATGCCAATTCTACTCCCTGTGCCAAATTTCAATTAAATCGGAGTAAAAGATTGGCCTCTGTGGTCATATGAGTGTAAATCGGGCGAAAGCTATATATGGGAGATATATCTAAATCTGAACCGATTTCAACCAAATTTAGCGCACATAGCTACAATGCTAATTCTACTCCCCGTGTATAATTTCAACTACATCGGAGTTAAAAATTGGCCTCTGTGGTCATATGAGTGTAAATCGGGCGAAAGCTATATATGAGAGATATATCTAAATCTGAACCGATTTCAATAAAAATTAGCACACTTGACTACACTACTAATTGTACTCCTAGTGCAAAACCAACCAAATTGGGGTAAAGCTCTGGCTTCTGGGACCGTATTAGTCCATATCGGGCGAAAGATATGTATGGGAGCTATATCTAAATCTGAACCGATTTCAATGAAATTTGGCACGCATAGCTACAATGCTAAATCTATTCCCTGTGCAAAATTTCAAGCAAATTGGGCCAAAACTCTGGCTTTGAGGACAATACTAGTCCATATCGGGCGAAAGATATATATGGGAGCTATATCTAAATCAACCGATTTCAATCAAATTTTGCACACTTGACTATACGACTAAGTGTTATGTTTGTACAAAATTTCAAGCAAATCGTTATAAAACTCTGGCTGCTGGGTCCATATTAGTCCATATCGGGCGAAAGATATATATGGGAGCTATATCTAAATCTGAACCCATTTCTTCCAAAATCAATAGGGTTCTATTCTCACCCAAATTAGGAACATGTGCCAAATTTGAAAGCGATTGGACTTAAGTTGCGACCTAGACTGTGATCACAAAAATGTGTTCACAGACAGACGGACGGACGGACAGATGGACATGGTTGTATCGACTCAGGGACCCACCCTGAGCATTATTGCCGAAGACACCGTGTGTCTATCTCGTCTCCTTCTGGGTGTTACAAACATATGCACTTACTTATAATACCCTGTTCCACAGTGTGGTGCAGGGTATAAAAATTAAGCACAAAATTGTAAAAATTTTGCTCTATTTGATTACACGCAAATTTTGGTCAATTTTGACAGCTTATTGCACATGGACAGGGTTGCCAAATTTTAAATTTACTTTCGATTTGTACTTTCCATGATGTTCTAAAGTAATTTCAATTGGAACATCTTATAATTTTTCATTTTGAAATTTTTACTTTTTGCAGCTGTTTTGCGATTTCCGCCCATAGTGCAACGGGGTGTTTCGTTTATCTAAAATTTTGTTTCGAAGGATAGAATTTTTTCTTTGGGTGTAGGTTACATATTAGTATTTCTCCTAATTTGGTCCAGATGAGTGGTTTTGGTGTAAATTTACCTCCAATTTAATGTTCTTATATATTTTATCCTTTATCCTCAAATATAAGGAAATAGGACATTTGGGTCTTTAAATCCTTTACAAAAGTACGATTTATTAAGCCTATTCGATTGATGGTTGGTATAGGCATGAATTATGCGCTTAGTGTTATTGTGTGTGTGTGTGTGTGTGTGTGTCTATATTTCTAAAGGCATCAATTCCTTTCATCCTGCATCTGTATTAATGGATGTATAGTATGTCATTGGATGCCTGACAGGCCTTTAGCCTGTCAAATAGACAGAGCGACAATTGGATGAAACTCTGTCTCTCACACACACACCCACATACAGTTATATCCTATATGTGTTTTGTGTCATTGTGACAAATGTGTCATTTATAGCCGCACCAGAGTCACCCGGAGTATCCTTTCATCAAAGTCATAAATTTTATTTTTACGAGTTATTATTGGCGACAGAGTAGGTCACAAATCCGGACACATGGCTTACAATACGCATACCAGTTAGCAACACACAAACCCATATACATAGACACTTAGGGACTCTCATTTGTAATTCACAGGATCAAATAAAACACATTTTCCCTCACACACACACACATGGACACACACTTATGCATTCATATATCATAAGAGTGAGAAAAAAATTATTTGTCGGTTTTTATTTGTCAACCAAACAAAACAATGACTATAGTAGTTAGTATGTGTGCTCGCGGTATCCTGTTAGTATGATATGTAGTAGTTGGGCTATGGAAATCCCTTTCATAATAAAACAAATGCACACATACGAACACACACTCGCACATGCATACTCATACCCATACGCATAATACACGTGACTTCGAGATATCCTGAAATCACATACAACATAAAAGCTTCCGTATACCTTCACGCCATACACATACATACATATTCATACTACTAATACACTTGCATAGTATAGTATACATAAATAACATATTATTAATAACATTATTTTTATGCCATTTGCAGGATGTTGAGAGTTGAGCTTGTTTTTATTTTCCTAACTTACCTACTGCTGCGAGCTATATTTCTCTTCAACAGCTTCACACACCCCCTCCAATTGTCACCCTTTTGGCAAAGCTTCATCATGCAAACTGTTAATCATTGTCATAATGCAAAAAAAAAGGTCAAATGATATACGAGTTTTTAGGGATTTTCATATTAAAATGCGACATTCTTAGGGTTAGAGTTAAGGAATAACTCAATTGCGTTTTCTTTGCATTAACCACAAACGCAAAAACGAAGAAAATTCTTATCTTAGTAAAGAGAGAAAGTAGAAACTTTTTGCCCTGCAAAAGATCCAAATATGATGAGGGATAACATTTTTGAGATTAGCCTCTGGCAACGCATAAATCTTTCACTGTCACAACACTTGAGTGATAAGAAAATCTCTTTTTGACACCCAAAAAGTCTTTCACATAGTTTTCCTGCCACCAATAATAGGAAGAGTTTTTTGTGTGTGTGTGTTAGAGAGGGGAGTGGTGTAGGTAATCCAAAAACCCCAACCATCGAATAACTTTGGCAGAAAATATCATAAAATTGTCATCTGGTTAGGAGTGAATATGACGATAGCTAAATATGCGATAATATGATGATTATATTTTGAAAAGGAGGTTAAACCATATGGCTGGGGTTGTGTTGGGAGGCATTGGATTACTAGAAAATGCAATCATAAAAAATTAAGCTTCCACAGGAACTTGAAGGCATCACAAACTCAAATAGTGATATCACACTGAAAACAATTTAGACCTAAGATAAATGTTTATGCAGCCTACACAGAAAAAAATATTACCAACATTTTCAAATTAAAAAGTAGATTCAAGTTGGAAAAAATGTTCAATTAATAAATTAATTGATACAATTAATTTTTAATTTAATAATTGATACAATTAACTTTTTAAACAAATGCGGAAGATTATGTCAGTTAAAACCAGTGAGGAAAGTCTAAAGTCGGGCGGGGCCGACTATTTTATACCCTGCAGCACTTTGTAAATCCACATTTTCGATAGTATATCAAATCCGTCAAATGTGTTGGGTGCTATATATAAAGGTTTTTGTCCCAAATACATACATTTAAATCTGAATCCATCTGTACAAAATCTATAGACTTAAAATTTAAGTCGGCTAATGTCTGGGATATTACACTATGTTATACCCTGTTCCGCAGTGTGGCGCAGGGTATAAATATGGGAAACATTTTAATCTGAACCAATTTTGAGGCAAAAGTGTATTTATGATTTATCGGTCGATAGATATGTATTAGAAATAAAGGAAAATTTGAGTCACTTTTACAAGTTTTCGACTTAGTAGTGGCGATTTTATAAGGAAAATGTGGGTATTTTGGTCAGTTTTACCCAAATCGGAAAATCATATATATGAAAGCTATATAGAAATCTGAACCGATTTAAACCAAATTTGACATGCATACTTAGTATCTTAATTCTACTCCCTATGCAAAATTTCACGTAAATCGGACTACAACTTTGACCTCTGTGGTCATATGACCGAATATCGGGCGAAAGATATTAATGGGAGCTATATCTAAATCTGAACCGATTTCAATAAAATTTAGCACACTTGACTACACTACTAATTGTACTCCTAGTGCAAAATTTCAACCAAATTGGGCCAAAACTCTGGCTTCTGGGACCATATAAGTCTATATCGGGCGAAAGATGTATATGAGAGCTATGTCTCAATCTGAACCGATTTCAATGAAATTTGGCACACCTGACTATAGTACTTATTGTTCTCCTGGTGCAGAATTTCAAGCAAATTAGTTTACAACTCTGGCTTCTTTGGCCATATTAGTCCATATCGGGCGAAAGATATATATGGGAGCTATATCTAAATCTGAACCGATTTCTTCCAAAATCAATAGGGTTCTATTCTGACCCAAAATAGGAACTTGTGCCAAATTTGAAGGCGATTGGACTTAAACTGCGAATTTGATCACAAAAATGTGTTCACAGACAGAAGGACGGACAGACGGACATGGCTAGATCGACTCAGGGACCCACCCTGAGCATTATTGTCAAAGACACCATGTTTCTATCTCGCCTCCTTCTGGGTGTTGCAAGTAACTTATATGCAGTAACTTATAATACCCTGTTCCACAGTGTGGCGCAGGGTATAAAATGTGATGGAAATTTTTTACTTAATTTATTTCAAACAATAAATTTTTAATCAAAGTAAAAACACCAACCACCATTTTCATAAAGCTCCATTAGTGTTCCGTTAACTAACCAACTTTTAAACCGTATTGTAGACGAAGCTGTCATCCTGCCTTTATATTCCATAGGCCCGTTAGGAACTTAACTGAAGAAAAAAAAATCAGTTAAAGTTAACCGTGGAGAAGATATTTGCAATTAATAAATTAATCATGAAAATGATTAATTATGAATTCCAGGAAAATTGGATAAATATTCAGATATTTAGACGCTCAAGAAGTCAAATCGGGAGATCGGGGGCTACACCAAACCATGGACCGATACACACACAAATTCGGCACTCTTATTTATGGATACCTATAGATTTTAAATTTCAGACAAATCGGGTAACAATTCGGATGTCTAGACGTTCAAGAAGTCACATCGGGATATCCGATTATATGGCGATTATATCCACATGTGGACGGAATCACACCATACTCGCCACACCTATTTATGAATGCAAAATACCTGTAAATATTGCATTCCAGGCAAATTAGATGAAAATTTCGGTGTCTAGAAGTCCAAGAATTCCAAATCGGGAGATCGGTCTATTTGCGACGTAACGCAAAATATGGATCAATACGCACCATATTCGACATTTAATTTACTTTTGAATTTCAGGTAAATGGGATAAAAATTGCGGTGTCTAGAAGCCGAAGAAGTCAAATCAGGAGATTGGGATGTATCATAATGTGGAACGAATCACACCATATTCGGCACTCTTATTTGTGCGCCCAAAATAACTCTAGATTTTGAAATTCTGGCAACTCGGATAAACATTGGGATGTCTAGACGCTCAAGACCCCAAATCGGAAGGTTGGTTTGTATGAATGCTATATAAAAATCTGGACCAATATAGGCCACCTCCAAACTGCCTGCAAACAAAACACGAGTTTATGCAAAAATTCAGCATGATAGCTTCATTATTGAAGAGTACACCCTCAAAAAATCGCCTGTAACATATACCCAAACACATTTTGCTTCAAGCATATATATATTCAGGATTGGTCCAAAACAAAATATTGTTTGTATTGTTCAAACATATTATGTTTCACCTTAGGGCATACACTGGTAGTGAAAAATTTTAATGACATTTTATTGGTGTGAATATATTTTTATTGATTACTTCCATTATTTTACTTACAGCATACTCTCTAGGTATCTCTTTCTAAACACATTATGTTTATAGGCTATTTCTAAATTAATATATGTTTGCATCTAAGCATATTATATTTGCAAACATTTTATGTCCCAAACATAATATGTTCTAACATATTAACATATGTTAAATGTCCCAAACATGTTATGATAGTTTATAAACATTATATGCTTGCACATAAAAAAATTGTGTTAAAAAACTTTAGTTCCAAACATATAATTTTTACACCCAAACATATGAAAAACAGTCTTTTTCGTCCGTGTACGTATATATAAAGGGTGGTTAAAATTTCAAGGTCCGATGTTGATTTAGGATTTAGGAAATTCTTGTAATTTTATTTTATTATGATATATTGGTATTACTCAATTATGTATGGAACAAAATATCGGCCAAATGGGCGCCGCGACCTCGGTGGCACACCTTCATCCGATGGTCCAAATTTTCGATGGCGCTGAGACATAATGGAGGTTCTATGCCGTTAATGTGCCGAATTATCTCATCCTTTAGCTCTTGAATTGTTGCTGGCTTATCGACGTACACCTTTTCTTTCAAAAACCCCAAAGAAAAAAGTCCAACGGTATCAAATCACATGATCTTGGCGGCCAATTGACATCGCCATTACGTGAGATAACACGGCCATTGAATTTGTTGCGCAAAAGAGCCATTGTTTCGTTAGCTGTGTGGCAAGTGGCACCGTCCTGCTGAAACCACATATCGTCCACATCCATATCTCCCAATTCGGACCATAAAAAGTTCGTTATCATCTCACGATAGCGAACACCATTCACAGTAACTGCCTGACCGGCCTCATTTTGGAAAAAATACGGCCCGATGATGCCGCCAGCCCATAAACCGCACCAAACAGTCACTCTTTGTGGGTGCATTGGTTTTTCGACAATCACTCTTGGATTCTCATTCGCCCAAATGCGACAATTCTGTTTATTGACGAATCCACTGAGGTGAAAATGTGCCTCATCACTGAAGATGATTTTCTTCGAAAATTGATCATCCACTGTTGCCATTTCTTGGAACCATTTAACACGTTGTTGGATTGTGTATCTCTCCATGGTTCAAATTGAGTAAGTCTGAAATAGAGAATTGTCAAATAAAATTCGGAAAAAAAAACTTGGCGTTTAGGTGTGGTTCACATTCAACATCGGCCATTACAATTTAACCACCCTTTATATCTTTCGCCCGATATGTACTAATATGGACCCAGCAGCCAAAGTTTTATACCGATTTGCTTGAAATTTTGTACAAACATAACACTTAGTCGTATAGTCAAGTGTGCCAAATTTGGTTGAAATCGATTCAGATTTAGATATAGCTCCCATATATATCTTTCGCCCGATATGCACTTATATGGACACAGAAGCCAGAGTTTTATCCCGATTAGCTTGAAATTTTGCACAAGGAGTACAAATGATAGTATAGTCATGTGTGCCAAATTTGATTGAAATGGTTAAAATTTTGCACTAGGAGTACAATTAGTAATATAGTCATGTGTGTCAAATTTGAAATCGGTTCAGATTTAGATATAGCTCCCATATATATGTTTTTCTGATTTCGACAAAAATGGTCAAAATACCAACATTTTCCTTGTAAAGTCGCCACTGCTTAGTCGAAAAGTTGTAAAAATGACTCTAATTTTCCTAAACTTCTAATACATATATATCGAGCAATAAATCATAAATAAACTATTGCGAAGTTTCCTTAAAATTGCTTAAGATTTAAATGTTTCCCATATTTATTTTTTACTAAAATTGTGTTCCACCCTAGTGCATTAGCCGACATAAATTTTGAGTCTATAGATTTTGTAGAAGTCTATCAAATTCTGTCCAGATCGAGTGATATTTAAATGTATGTATTTGGGACAAACCTTTATATATAGCCCCCAACACATTTGACGGATATGATATGGTATCGAAAATTTAGATCTACAAATTGGTGCAGGGTATAATGTAGTCGGCCCCGCCCGACTTTAGACTTTCCTTACTTGTTTTTTTTTTTTTTTTTTTTTTTCAAATTGTTTGAGATATGTTTATGGGAATGTTATATTTTATGTATATATGATATGGATATCCAACAAATTTGAAGGATTTGAAGTGGTATGGAATATGTAGATCTACAATGTGGAGCAGGCTATAATATAGTCGACCTTTTCTTACTTGCTGTAAAGAAGATCGGCCTAGCCCATTAAACCGTTCTTTTTTTTCAACTCTTAAAGAATACTATTTACACAAATTCATGTGACAAATTTAATCTACTTAATGAAATTCAATTGTATGTATGCCATTTAACTATTTTTCAACTCAAATATCAAATTAAGTAGATTATGGTCTACAATTGTGACATTGGCTTTTATATAATTTTCATACGGACATAATTATTTTCTCAATCAATATAAACAATTAACATTTTGAAGTGATTGCTCTTATTAATTATACAAAATTAATCAGATTTCATATTTTTCATTATAACCACAAATACATATTTGATATTTTCATTGAAGCTTGCTGGTGGACATCTGTCATAGAAATCCCATATAATTATGTGTGTGAATACATTTGAATGTGAAACGTTTAATCATAAATAGGCAGAGAGTATCTAAATCTCCACACATTCACACATGGCCATTCCCATTAATACATTCATCAGTCAAATTGTGCTTGAAGTCAATAAAACATGCTTTTGATATCCTTTGAAATTATGTAATTGTGTATGTTAAGTATTCCTGATTTCTGATGATTACTTTCACTCGACTGCTTTTGACACATATTAAAATGCACATTTCTGACTGCAGCAGCAGCAGAGATATTATTACTCTGCCTTTATTAATTGTATATGTGGTAGCAAAATTATATACATTGAAAATTATTTTTGATTATGAATACAAGTTTTAAATAAAAATAAAACATGCCATAATAAAATAATTAATGGTGATTTAGTCTATTACTCTCGTTCGATTGACTATTGAATATTAATAATTGCAGGCATTTTTCAAATACCTACAATGACACTGGTTTACAACTAGATTATCCTTCATTATAAAGATCTCAAACTAAACTTCGAATGAAATTTATATGAATTGTTAACATTGTTAACATAGGAGCCACCGTGGTGCAATGGTTAGCATGCCCGCCTTGCATACACAAGGTCGTGGGTTCGATTCCTGCTACGACCGAACACCAAAAAGTTTTTCAGCGGTGGATTATCCCACCTCAGTAATGCTGGTGACATTTCTGAGGGTTTCATAGCTTCTCTAAGTGGTTTCACTGGAATGTGGAACGCCGTTCGGACTCGGCTATAAAAAGGAGGTCCCTTGTCATTGAGCTTAACATGGAATCGGGCAGCACTCAGTGATAAGAGAGAAGTTCACCACTGTGGTATCACAATGGACTGAATAGTCTAAGTGAGCCTGATACATCGGGCTGCCACATAACCTAACCTAACCTAACCTAACATTGTTAACATGTGCATACACAAAAAATAATTCATAATCAAATTTTAGACCAACCAATTTTTTTTTCTTCTTAAATGCAAATAAATCTTTATTTATTTGTAGCCATTGTCATATAAAAACCAAAGAACTTTATCTTGCGCAAAAACAAAAACAAAAAAAAAACAATTTTATACAATCTGAATTAAAAATTTCGTTGGCCTCTCGTTTCCGAGAAATTTTATTAATTTTTTCCGTGCATCAAATTTAAAATATGTAAATAGACTCTGAATATGTCAACGAGGCAATTTTTATGCTGATCAAAAATACTAAAGTTGTAACGTCAGAAGAATTGCTTTACACGTTGGCTAATATGTTTTGCAACCAGCTTCAGATTGCTATACTGCAAGAATACTTTTCTTTTCTGAGGAACGAAATTTTTAAGCATTTTTAACATTTTTTTTTGACGCTTAACAATTTTCTTTAATATCCCTGTGACACAATATTCAACCTTTTGATTTCAAACAAAAACCCAGCCGAAAGTACTCGATGATACAAGAAGAGAGAGAAGTTTATTGATTTATGCTTAGATACATAAATCAATAAACTTAAACTGCTTAGATGCAAACATATATTAATTTAGAAATAGCCTATAAACATATATGTGTTTAGAAAGAGAGGCCTAGAGAGTATGCTGTAAGTAAAACAATGGAAGTAACCAATTGACGCCTTAAAAATATATCCACACAAAGAAAATTTAATTAATATTTTTTACTACCAATGTATGCCCTAAGGTGAAACATAATATGTTTGAACAATACAAACAATATTTTGTTTGCACCAATCCTGAAAATATATATGCCTGAAGCAAAATTTGTTGTTTGGGGCTATATGTTACAGAAGCGATTTTTTTGAGGGTGTAGTTGTAGCTCTTGACTCGACCCACGAAACTGCTGAAGTAGGAAAAATTTCATCTTCATGCTCAGAACCCCAAAAATGTCGAAAAATTTGCCACTTTTAGCACCGATTTTTGGTGTTTTCCGATGCACAGAAAAAAAATTCACGAAAATTTTTCCAATTAAAATCTTAATTGAGGTTTAAAAAATATTCAATTAAAAATTTAATTGATTCAACAAATTTTTTAATCGAAATAAAAATCAATCACTCAAATTAATAGTATCAATTAAATATTTAATGGATCAATTAATTTTTTAATTGACTGTCAATTAATTTTTTAATTGATACTATCATTTCTGTGATTGAAGACATTTCAATTAAAAAATTAATTGGATCAATTAATTTCGTGATTGAATCAGAAACAAATTTTTTTGTGTGTGACTGTCAAGGAGTGTTTGTATAAAGTTGGTATACATTAGGTGTTCATAACTTTAAAGGCTACATTTCTTCCCTTCATTGTTTGGTAAAATTTTCAATGGTTCAAGAGCTGTAGTCGAAAAACGCAAAAAATCGGCGAAAAATGTGATAATTTTTCTAAGCATGAAGATGAAATTTTCCTACTTAATATACTCAGCATTTTTGTTGGCCGAATCAAGAGCTACAGCTTTGCTGAAGACTGCAAACAAATTCACAACATTTTTCGAGCTTTGACCATACGAAAAATAGAAGAAAATTGCAAAAAGGTGTTCAAAATCGAATTTGAAAAAAAAGAAAAAAAAAAACTATAGAGGCTCATAAAAAACGAACGGCAATCAATCTAACAAAGTTCAGAAATTATATTTTTCCTCTCATCGAGTATTCTCGGCTGCGATAAATGATATTTTGTTTGGAATTTTTGTGTTGCATTGTGTAATAAACAATAAAAGAGACAATCGTTGCATAGCTTATCATAAATTCGGGTTTATTTTCTTTTAAAGATATCTAAAATTTTACTACGGAATGTTTTTTTTAGTGTATCATTTCTAAACCGTTCGTCTGACGGATAGTAAATTTATTCCAGTGACAGCTTATTTTATTGTTTACAATCATGAAAAATCATTTTGATCTATTTAATTCGGAAAGAATGTTATTCGTGATACTTTGATTGCTTTAAAATTTGGCTGGAAAACCACAAGCGGCTAGCGTTAAGACGCTGCAGCATTTAAATGGGAATAAATCTTTCGTTTTTCGCATCATTGCTTGTTATCGTAATACCGACAATATTACATCGCGTCCAAAAACTGGACAAAAAGAACAGTAAACACATCAGAAATGATCAGAAAAGTGAAGGCCAGATTTAATTGATACCCCTCTTCGCAGGGGTAGATAACTTGCTCGTGAGCTGAAAATATCACGAGAACGAATGCAGTACGTATGAGTCAAAACTAAATCCCTTAAAGTTGCAAAAAGTTCAAGATCTCATCAATGCACCAAAACATTTAGACTGTAAAGAGCCAAGGAGTTGATTCGCTTGTACGAAAGTGACCAGTTACTGAATTTGGTCTTCTTCGATTAGAAGCCATTTCAAATTGAGCAGTTTATTTATGAACAAATAAATCTGGATTACTTGCCTTAGAGTTGAGCTGAAATTGTACACCCTCGATTGGTCAGTAGAACTCAAGCGCCGCCGATGGTAATAGTGTGGATCTATGGTTGCTTTATATCTATCGACATTAGGGACCAAATAAATGCCGAATAGTAGCCGGGAAATGTCTTGAAGGCAGTATTAAAGCCATGTATAGACAAAATTTTCTGCCTCAGATCATGAAGTCAATAACATCAATACCTCTATGACTTAAGAAGGAGGTTGACTCGCTTCATTTCTTACTGACAATGACCAACAAAATCTCCGGTAGTCAATCCGTTGGACTTTGTTGCCTGAGAGATTTTAAAGAGAAAGGTTGGTACTAAAAATACCAAAGTAACGATCAAGGTAAGGTGGCTCAGGGATGGACCAAAATACCGTAGATCAACTTTCGTGCAGCGTTTGATGATTTTATCGGCCGTTTGGTAGCCAATTCGAACGAATCTAAACTGATTCAAACATTTTAAAATATTACGAACGAATCCAACTGATGGTGTGATATTTCAGACATGTTTTGTAAATTAAAATGAAAGAAGTATATACGGCCGTAAGTTCGGCCAGGCTGAATCTTATGTACCCTCCACCGTGGATTGCGTAGAAACTTCTACTAAAGACTGTCATCCACAATCGAATTACTTGGGTTGCGGTAACACTTGCCGATGGCAAGGTATCTTAAAACTTCTTAACATCGTCTTCTAAATTGTAAGTTAGTCCATGCGGGGTATATTTTAAACAAAAAAAGGCCGATTAAATACGTATATAATTCAGTTTGCAAAATTTTCTACAGAAATAAAATTATGACAAAATTTTCTATCGAAATAAAATTTTGACAAAATTTTCTATAGAAATAAAATTTTTACAAAATTTTATATAGAAATACAATTTTTACAAAATTTTATATAGAAATAAAATTTTGACAAAATTTTCTATAGAAATAAAATTTTGACACAACTTTCTATAGAAATAAAAGTTTGACAACGTTTTCTGAAGAAATAAAATTTTGATGGATTATTTTTAGCGTTTTGGACAAATTTTTGTGTGATTGGCCATCGGCTATATATAACTATAGACCGATGTGGACCAATTTTTGCATGGCTGTTAACGGCCCTATACTAGAGATGTGCACGTGAGTAATAGTTTACTCACGCCCACGCACACTCACGGCTGAAAAATCATACTCACGCACACTCACGCACGATATTTTTTGGTAGGACTCACGCTCCCGCTCACGCACACTCACGAAAAGAAAATTTGTACTCACGCACACTCACGCACACTCACGCACGAAAACGTCGTGACTCACAAAAAATACCGTGACTCACGAAAAATATCGTGACTCACGAATAATTTTATGATTAATTTACCTTACCGAAGTTTCTGAAAACATGAGCAATATTAAAATCGAGAGTGCTATAAACTCTTAACCCTTTCACTACCGATATCCACTTAGAAGGACATTCGGAAAAGACACCAAATTCTATTTTCACACTTAGTTACTATTTATTTCTCGATGTTATTTTAAAGTAGAGGCTTTAATCTAAATAAGCTATAAATATTTTCCATATTGGTGAGCACTAAAATACATTTTTATAAACTTCTTTAACAATAAACGAAAAATAAGAAAATTTGAGACAATTATTCTACTGTATGTTTCTAGTAAATGGACATTTATACAAAAACTATAGCTGAAACTTTTACGGGTTCTTTTTTGTATTTTTTCCCATACTGTAAAAGATATTACAGGCAAAATTGGGCTTATCTTCATAAGGCCATTTGGACACAATTCAAGAATCAAGTTTTCAGAACAAGCTCATATAGCTCTTGAAGTAATTGTGGTAGGTTTTAAAAATGACAATTTTTGTTCTACATGCTGTTAGTACAAGTAAAAACAGAAGAAAAATTAAAGTTTTTAATCTTAGGTTTATTTCGGTAGTGAAAGGGTTAACATCTCAGGTGTCGCTAAAACTGTAATTGAATTTAACTCTTTAGCGTTTTATGTTGGTGAGCACGAATATTTTCGTTAGTGTAATTCGTTACTTACGCACACTCACGAAGATATTATTTTCGTGACTCACGCTCAGGCACGACATTTTGGTTTGTTAATCACGCTCACGCACACTCACGCTGTTGTTATGAGCGTGACTTACGACTCACGCACGAATTACGAAAATTTTCGTGAGTCACGAAAATTTCGTGTCACGTGCACACCTCTACCCTATACTAGATCAATGTACCAAATTTCAACCGAATCGGATGAATTTTGCACCTCCAAGAGGTTCCGGAGGTCAAATCTGGGTATCGATTTATATGGGGCTATATATAATTATGGACCGATATGGACCAATTTTTGCATAGTTATTAGAGACCATATACTAACACCACGTACCAAATTTCAACCGAATCGAATGAATTTTGCTCCTCCAAGAGGTTCCGGAGGTCAAATCTGGGTATCGATTTATATGGGGGCTATATATAGACGATGTGGACCAATTTTCGCATGGTTATTAGAGACCATATACTAAAACCATGTACCAAATTTTAGCCGGATCGGATGCAATTTGCTTCTCTTAGAGGATCCCCAAGCCAAATTTGGGGGTCCATTTATATGGGGCTATACGTAAAAGTGGTCCGATGTGGCCCATTTGCAATACCATCCGACCCACATCAATAACAACTACTTGTGCCAAGTTTCAAGTCGATAGCTTGTTTCGTCCGGAAGTTATCGTGATTTCAACAGACGGACGGACGGACATGCTTAGATCGACTCAGAATTTCACCACGACCCGGAATATGTAATTTATGGGGTCTTAGAGCAATATTTCCATGTGTTACAAACGGAATGACAAAAGTAATATACCCCCATCCTATGGTGGAGGGTATAAAAAGACATAAAATTGTCGAAAGGCGTGAAGGGGCACGATCTAAACGGCCCGTTTAGATCGTGCCCCGTCGACCCGTCTCAAACGTGAAATAAAATGTTCAGCGAACTCGCCACAATGTTCACCGAACGAAACCACATGTAATTCAAGTCAAGGCCTTGCGTTTTATGTAAACGAATGTTGGATACCATCTCACAGTAGCGCTACGTTACGATTCGCATCATCTGTGAAGAAGTACGGTTAAATGATCCTACCGACCCATTAACCTCATCCAACTGTGATTTTTTTTTTTAAATGCATAGCCATCTTTTACTGTCGCTTCTAGCTGATCTTCATTTCAAAATCGACAATTCAGCTAATTTACATACCCATTGAGCCAAAAATGGGATTCGTCAATGAACACAATTTTTCAATAGAAAATCTGAACTTTCTTAAGTGATCATGCATTTTGATAAAAAATTGCAATAATTCGCAGCTTTGTTAGTTTGTAAGACGACTCATGATTAAATTATATACCAAACGGAAGATGTTTGACAGTGAAATAAAACACGGAACGTGTATCAGCTGTTTAAATCAGTGTTTCCATAAAGATAAAAGCTAAAACATCACCCTTTATATTTTATATTTGCAACCAAGATTCATTCTACCCTCCCCACATTTAGGGAAGAAAATTTTTCTTTATATTACTATGTTTTTCGACCAAAACTCTAAACTAAAAAATCCAAATAATATATGACGACGATTATATTTTTATCGAATCTAGACAAACCTTGTATAGAAAAGTTTTATTGCATTGATTGTGTACAATTTAATCTTTTAAAATTAATTGATTCTAAAAAGTAATCGTGGAAAACCCGTTTTCAGTTAGAAACCAGAAAATAGTACCAACCTTTAACAGTAAAAATTTCTTAATGTTTCTTACATTTTTGTAGAAATGTTTTTATTTGCTAGCACAGTGTTGTTGAAATTCAATTAAAATTATCGAGAAAAAAAAACTTGTGTTTATTCATAGAGAACTACAATAATGAAATATATTAGTTGAACTGCCGACGTGGTAGACGCTTTGCAATGCCATACAGAGAATTATAACCTAATCCAAATGTGGGATATATGTAATTTTTCTAATGCAATTACTTTTGTTCACTGAATTGTATAATTTATTTATTTCATTCGAAAATTTTCATGATAATGTGTGATTAATGGAATTTTCACATTAAGTATTTACGAATGCTAAGCATTAGAATAAGCCTATGTAAAATTGGAATAAGCCTCAACAATTAGCTGGGTCATATAACATTTGTGTGGTTTTCGAAGCGTATAAGCCCCTAAAGCATCCTATATCAAGAGCAAAAATTAAATTTAAATATATTCACATAAACGTATTATGAATATTAGGTATTAATATTTATATAATCAGTTTTATCAGACTATGTTAGAAATAAGGTGAATTCCGTATGTGCCAAAATTTCAATTTATTATTTTTGTTTTTGTTTAGACCGATAAAAATAATGTGATTATATAAAGTGATTTCCAAATACAGTAAAAATTCTCAAAAAAAAATCTCGAAATACAGTAAAAATTCTCAAAAGTGGACATTCACTGTCGCTGAAATGGTGTCCATATTTGAAAGGTGTCCACTTCTGAGAGATTAATTTTAATGTGAGGAGGTGTCCGCTTTTATAAGTGTTCAAGTTTAAGATGTTTTACTGTACATATTTATTTATTTTTTTTTTAGTTTACTGCTAAAATCCCATAAAGAGTGGCACACATACTAACATATATTACATATGGGTCTAGATAATATTTTCAAGATTTATTCTCTCCATATTATTCCACTTGGCTAACCTTGAACTTCTCTATGGTTAAGGGTAAAGTACCTAAGCACATGTCTTTTGCTATTTTTTCCATTCCATTATGAGATTCTTCTCCTTGATATATGCGTGCTATTTCAGACATTTTGGCAGTTTTCTTTCTCCTGTTAGTTGAACGAACAAACGAAATCCTCAATGTACTTATCTTGCAGGACCTTCTCTTACACTTCCACTTATTGCACATAACAAGATTATTCATCGATTTTGTTTCTGCCTAAGGAATATCTTCTTTGCAGTGTTATGGTGATGAACATTAGCGTGGATGGCATTTTAGTGAGGAGAAAAACAAAATTTTTATCTAAAAAAAAAAAATCTGAATCAATCACGAAATTAATTGATCCAATTAAAAAATTAATTTATACTATTAATTTTTGTGATTGGCTTTTGTTTCAATTAAAAAATTTGCTGAATCAATTAAATTTGTAATTGAATATTTTTTTAAACTCAATTAAGATTTTAATTGGAAAAATGTTCGTGAATTTTTTTCAGTGTGCCCAGCGAAAGATGCGTAGCAATGAAAATTTTTATTTTTTTAATTAGAAGGTGATGCAAATTTGGCTCAAAATTGGTGAATTTTACATGGATTCGTCATAGGGCAGAAGTCATCTTTTTAAGTCGATTTCATTAAAAAAAAATTGTGATAAACTTAAAAAACTAAAATTGTTCCTAACTTTTTAGATTTTTATTTCTATGTAAGACGTTTTGCATAATATTTGCAATATTCTATCGCAAATTTCATGCCCGTCAAGAATTGAATCGCTATTTAAATATATTTTGGAAATGTCCATTCTTTTATTTATCCTAATTGTGTTTTTATACACAGTAAAATTCAGAAATTCTATATTTATTGTGAAAATTGCATAAATAAAGGATTTTTATATACCGTCTCAAAATAACTTCTTATGAAGAGAAAATGAAGTACATCTCTAGAAGAGCATTTTTGTGTGTACTTTATATATAATGGCTTAGGACAACCTTACCTGTTTTGGGGGGAAGAAACCGCCATAGGTCGATATTATACTATCGACTGGGAGCCACCGTGGTGCAATGGTTAGCATGCCCGCCTTGCAAACACAAGGTCGTGGGTTCGATTCCTGCTTCGACCGAATACCAAAAAGTTTTTGAGCGGTGGATTATCGCACCTCAGTAATGCTGGTGACATTTCTAAGGGTTTCAAAGCTTCTCCAAGTGGTTTCACTGCAATGTGGAACGCCGTCCGGACTCGGCTATAAAAAGGAGGTCCCTTGTCATTGAGCTTAACATGGAATCGGGCAGCACTCAGTGATAAGAGAGAAGTTCACCAATGTAGTATCACAATGGACTGAATAGTCTAAGTGAGCCTGATACATAGGGCTGCCACTTAACCTAACCTATACTATCCACTGTCAAAACTTGTACTTCTATCATAACAATACGTAGATGGTCCAACAAATATTTCGTCGAAATTACGGTTTACGTATGGTCTGTAAAAGAGGCCTCCGGTATGGCGATGACTTAATCATTCGGAAGCTTTACAGATTAATCAATACGGCAGCAACTGAAAAAATTTACATATTTATGTTAATTTTAGGAATTTTTAACTACAAAAATCCAACGAATTGAGATCCGGAGATTTTCAGTGGCCATTGTGTGGAAGAAATGAAGCGAGGAATCTCCTTTTTAAGCCATTCTTCATAGACGCGAGCTGAGTGCGATGGTGCTGAATCCTGTCTGCGGCCGAAATAATTTTCTACCCAAGAGTTCAATTCTGTCCTTGGAATATTTTACCAATAATATTCAAGAATTATAAAAGAGGCCTCCGGTATGGCGATGACTTCATCATTCGAAAGCTTTACAGATCAATCAATGCGGCAGCAATTGAAAAAAAAATTACGTTAATTTTTAACTAGAAAAATCCAACGAATTGAAATCCGGAAATTTTCAGTGGCCATTGTGCGGTAGAAATGAAGCGAGGAATCTCCTTTTTAAGCCATTCTTCCTAGACGCGAGCTGGGTGCGATGGTGCTGAATCCTGTCTGCGGCCGAAATAATTTTCTGCCCAAGAGTTCAATTCTGTCCTTGGAATATTTTACCAATAATATTCAAGATTAAATTTGACCCCACGGTCGATTAATAGGAGCGGGGAGCGACTATCGGCCGTTACTGCGGCCAATGCCATTACCATTGGTGGCGTTTGAGTTCTGTTTTATAAATATTCAGATGATCTCATTGGCAAGTAGTCCCGATAATTTTGTTTATTCAAAAACTCCTCAATTTGGAATGGCTCCTCATAGGAGAAAACCAAATTCCAAGGGATTGAGATCCGCAGATTTTCAGTGGCCATTATGTGGAAGAAATGAAGCGAGGAACCTCCTTTTTATGCCTTTCTTGGTTGACGCGTGCTGAATCCTGTCTGCGGCCGAAATAATTTTCTGCCCAAGACTTCAATACTGTCCTTGATGTATTCTACCAATAATATTCGAGAATTATTTTGACCATCGTTGCCACAACAAATTTTTATTTTGGACCAACATTTTACCAAAATTGGACCAAGATTCGTTCCAGCAGTTAAAATTTTTCCAAAACTTTACTTTGATAGAAAATTTTGTCAAATTTGTATTTCTATTTTTTCTATAGAAAATATTGTCAACATTTAATTTCTTTATAAAATTTTTATTTCTATAGAGAATTTTTTCCAAATGTTATTTCTAAAAAAAAAATTTTCAAATTAGACGGTTTAGTCAAATTTTTATTTTTATAGAAAATTTTTTCAAAATCTTATTTCTACAAAAAAAATTTCAAAATTTCATTTCTATAGAAAATTTAGTCAAAATTTTATTTCTATAGAAAATTTCGTCAAAATTTTATTTCTATAGAAAATTTTATCCAAATTTTATTTCTTTAGGAAATTTAGCCAAAATTTTATTTCTATTGAAAATTTTATTGAGAAATTTTGTCAAAATTCCATTTTTATAGAAAATTGAGCCAACATTTTTGCATAATTTGTATATACATAAAAAAAGTTTAATTCGGCAAAAAATTTTGGCAAATTTTAATTGCTATAGAAAATTTTGTTAAACCTTTATTTTGTTGAAAATTTTTGTCAAAATTTTATTTCTACAGGAAATTTTGTAAAAATTATTATTATTATTATTAGTTTATTTAAAATCATAATAAATTATGAAAATAAATACAAAAAAATGAAGTTACTAACAACTAAGGTTTTCGACCTATTTTGTAAAAATTTTAAAAATTTTGTCAAAATTTTTAAAATTTTGAGCATTTTTTAAAAGTTTAAAAAAATTTCTGTAGAAAAAAAAATTGACAAAAATTTCCATAGAAATAAAATTTTAACACAATTTTCTATATAAATAAAATAAACTTTTAAAAAATTTTCTATATATACAAATTATGCAACCATTTTGGCTCAATTTTCTATAGAAATCGAATTTTGACAAAATTTTTTTTTTCAAATTAGACGGTTTTGTCAAATTTTTATTTCTATAGAAAATTTTTTCAAAATTTTATTTCTACGAAAAAAAAAATCAAAATTTCATTTCTATAGAAAATTTAGCCAAAATTTTATTTCTATAGGAAATTTCGTCAACATTTTATTGCTATAGAAAATTTTATCCAAATTTTATGTCTTTAGGAAATTTAGCCAACATTTTATTTCTATTGAAAATTTTTATTCGGAAATTTTGTAAAAATTCCATTTTTATAGAAAATTGAGCCAACATTTTTGCATAATTTGTATATACATAAAAAAAGTTTAATTCGGAAAAAAATTTTGGCAAATTTTAATTTCTATAGAAAATTTTGTTAAACCTTTATTTTTTGAAAATTTTTGTCAAAATTTTATTTCTACAGGAAATTTTGTAAAAATTTTGTCAAAATTTTTAAAATTTTGAGCATTTTTTAAATTTTTAAAAAATTAAAAAAAAAAAAATTGACAAAAACTTCCATAGAAATAAAATTTTAACACAATTTTCTATATAAATAAAATAAACTTTTAAAAAATTTTCTATATATACAAATTATGCAACCATTTTGGCTCAATTTTCTATAGAAATCGAATTTTGACAAAATTTCCTAAAGAAATAAACATTTCTATAGAAATAAAATTTGGACAAAATTTTCTATAGAATAAAATTTTGGCTAAATTTTCTTAAGAAATAAAATTTTGGCTAAATTTTCTTAAGAAATAAAATTTGGATAAAATTTTCTATCGAAATAAAATTTGGACAAAATTTCCTATTGGAATAAATTTTAAAAATTTCGACAAAATCGAAATGAAATTTTGAGATAATTTTCTATAGAAATGAAATTTGGACAAAATTTTCTATAGCAAAAAAGGTTTGTTTTGAATTTATTTCGGCATAAGCCGGCTATCATACAAAACCTTTTTTCGGGAGGTTCAAGTGTGGTTCAATGTTGGGTTTAATGAACTGCCTGAATTTATTGTGATAATTAATTAGAGCAATTAATTGGAGCCACCGTGGTGCAATGGTTAGCATGCCCGCCTTGCATACACAAGGTCGTGGGTTCGATTCCTGCTTCGACCGAAATGAAAAAGTTTTTCAGCGGTGGATTATCCCACCTCAGTAATGCTGGTGACATTTCTGAGGGTTTCAAAGCTTCTCTAAGTGGTTTCACTGCAATGTGGAACGCCGTTCGGACTCGGCTATAAAAAGGAGGTCCCTTGTCATTGAGCTTAACATGGAATCGGGCAGCACTCAGTGATAAGAGAGAAGTTCACCAAT
The DNA here is from genome assembly GCF_050003625.1 of Haematobia irritans. NCBI lineage: Eukaryota > Metazoa > Arthropoda > Insecta > Diptera > Muscidae > Haematobia > Haematobia irritans. Next base: position 170,144,695 of record NC_134398.1, read on the forward strand.
GTGGTATCACAATGGACTGAATAGTCTAAGTGAGCCTGATACATCGGGCTGCCACATAACCTAACCTAACCTAACCTATTGTGATAATTGGTTAATAGTTTTGCTGCAAGTAGAGGATGCTGATGAGGAATGTGGTAATTCCGAAACGTGCGTCCATCCAACCATCTTGCAGTCTATAGGGCTTTGCCCAAATAAATTTGACAAACATTCTTTTCCTCTGTTGGTTAAGCTACACTTGTAGTTTAGTCAATGTATGGTTTTAAGCTGCAATAAAAACAACAACAGAAATAAAATTTGGACAAAATTTTCTATAGAAATAAAATGTTGACAAAACCGTCTATAGAAATAAAATTTTGAAAAAAATTTCTATAGAAATAAAATTTTGACAAAATTTTCTGTAGAAATAAAATTTTGTAAAAAAATTCAATAGAAAACAAAAAAAAAATAGAAATAAAAATTTGACAAAATTTTCTATCGAAGTAAAGCTTTGAAAAATTTTAACTGCTGGTACGAATTTTGGTCCAATTTTGGAAAAATGTTGGTTCAAAATAGAAATTCGTTGTGGCAACGCTGCCCCACGGTCTATGAATAAGAGCGACTATCGGCCTTTGCCGACGTTTGAGTTCTGTTAGCAAATCGTAGATGTAAATTTTCAGATGATCTCATTGGCAAGTAATCCCGATAATTTTGTTTATTCAAAAACTCCTCAATTTTCAATGACTCCCCATAGGAGAAAACCAAATTCGGCATGTGACGACTTTCGTGCAAGCGAATCATTCCTTGGCTCTTTTCAGTCTAACCTTTGTTTGTGCATGGGTGAGCTCTTGTCCTTTTTTGAAATTCAATGGTTCTAGTCTAAGCTAATTTGTCAAGAGGTGTTGCATTCGTTCCCTCGATATAGACAGCTCACGAGCTAGGTTTCTACCACTATGGCGCTTTTTATCGAAAAATTGTAGTCATCGACGAAGTTAATTTTTAGCTTACTGAGTACGTAAATATGTAGAATTGTTGAGTTTGGAGTAAGAAGCAAAAGCTACCAATGCATCCAGAAAAAGTGGCAGTTTGATATTTTATGGGCTGGTGGCATTATTGGACCGAAATTCTTCATACAGACAAGTCCGCATTGGAATACAACATTGAACCCTTTATTCGTCAGATAGTGGCCGAAATGTTGCAAAGAATATGACAAAAATCTAAGCGGATGTACCATATGAGGCGCATTCGCAGTCAACATTTGTATGAAATAATCTTCAAGCATTAAATTATACGATTACTTACATTTTTCTGAATTTTTTGTGTTTATTTTCTTACTTTTCCTGAAGCTCTTCAAAAATCACCTTTTTCTTATTAGCTTTATACTCAAGATATAAAGAGTTAACTAACTGGAAGTTGAATTTGGTTTTATTGGTTGCTGTGTAAAATCAGGTTTTGAAATCATTTCACATAACGTTCAAAAATATCACCATTGTTGTTCCAGAAAAACCTTTTTCATTTTAACTTTAAATATAATTTTTATATAACTCTATAAATAAATATCATTTTCCAATCCATCCTTATACATATGTGTATGGATTTAAATACGTTATGCCTATATACTTTTTGGAAATTTAATATATTCTCAAGAATGTATTCGTGCATATTTTTATCATTTCACACTTCTTGCTCATGGCGGCAACGAAAATACGGATAAATTATGGAGCTTGTTTCGTGAGACCTTCAAAAATTTGACTTTAAGGCAAAAGCCACAAAGAGCGTGTTATCACATAAACCAAGTATCAGGGCTAAGCACAGTGATTTCTCGTATTAAAGTGTGATGCAGATGAAGAGAGAATGAAGAATCGCATGATAACACCTATAGTAGACAAGGAAAAGAAAAACGAATAAAAATTACACACACATACAAACATATTGCTACACTGAAAGAATTAATGATCTAATATGAAAGTATAGGCAACACAAATTGTAGGACACGCAATTTGATCAATATTAAAGACAAGTTTATTTAAAATAATGAAATTTGTATTAAAATAAAGTTTATAATATTTGCTTCTTTTCCTCTGTTGGTTAAGCTACACTTGTAGTTTAGTCAATGTATGGTTTTAAGCTGAAATAAAAAAAAAACAACAACAATGATTAAAGAACAAAACCAACAATAACAAAACAAAACGAATGGAAAAAGAAGAGGAAGCACTCAAAATAAACCCAGCCAACTGCACTCAAATCGATGATTTGACAGTGGCATAGGAAAAGAGATATGTTTGTTTCGAATTTATTTCGGCATCAGCCGGCTATCATACAAAACCTTTTTTCGGAAGGTTCAAGTGTGGTTCATTGTTGGGTTTAATGAACTGCCTGAATTTATTATGATAATTGGTTGATAGTTTTGCTGCAAGTAGAGGATGCTGATGAGGAATGTGGTAATTCCGAAACGTGTGTCAGTCCAACCATCTTGCAGTCTATAGGGCTTTGCCCAAATAAATTTGACAAACATTCTTTTCCTCTGTTGGTTAAGCTACACTTAGTCAATGTATAGTTTTAAGCTGAAATAAAAAAAAAACAACAAAATTTGCTTGAAATTTCTTTTCCAATAATTTTCAGAAGAGAATCTTGAAAATGTCGTATTTTATTCAAATAAAGCAAATTTTCATATTTCATGTTAGCCTGATACCGAAACAGGCAATTGACGTCCAAATACATTATATTTAATTATACAATTATTTTTCGAGCTTTATGGACAGATATAGATTAAGGAACATGGTTAATAGAGCCATTGAAAAGAAAACGCCAGATACAAATCTATACACGCCTGGACTGTACATGTTTCGGTTCGGGCGAAATTTTCCTTAACGTACAAAGACCATTTTAGAAATAATCTATAAATTAACTAAGCTATTGAATATTTGGATTAAATATAAAAGATTTCACGCTACAAATTATTTGTTTGAGAAATGCATTTTTGAATTATTTCTGTCTTTGCAAATAATAAAACATTTGTTACTTTGAAAAATATGTTATAATTTTAATTGTTAAACTCGTATTTATTTTATCGTGAATAGCGATATATTAGCAAATATCGCAAAAAATAAATTTTCGATAAATGAGACATGATCTTAATTTATATTTTTTAGAGCCTATTTTTAAAGTAAGGGCTCTCTAAAAAATTTATTCTTTAAAAAAGTTGCATCTTTGACCTGGAATCAATACCAAAATCTTTTAGGGAAGGTGAAAATCGTTGCATTCATACAGAAAAAAAAAATATTTGGTGTTTGCAATCACGAAATTTTTGATTCAATTAGTTTTTAAATGAAATTTCTTCACTCACAAAAATGATTGTATCAATAACCAAAACAAATTGAAAAATTTACTGATACAATTTATTTTTGTGATTCATTTTTATTTTAATTAACAAAAATTTTTGAATCACTGAAATTTTTAATTGAAAAATTTTTCAAAGTCATTTAAATGTTTAATGAGAAAAATTTATTTTCTGTGCCAATAATTTTTTGGCGTAACAATACATGCATTCACCTTTACTGTAAATTTAATTTTCTTTCTCTAGAGACTTGATATATCTACCATATTAACATTACTATGGAATTTAAGAATTTAAACGATAAAAAAATATCTTTTCTATTGCCGCAATAGAAATGTTCTGCTTATCCATGGTTCTGTTCTATTTAATAAGTCATGTGTCCTTTATCAATCACCAAATATCTTTTGAAACCTTCAGTTTATATGATACGAGTATCTAAAACCCATCGAAAATTGCAAAAATATATAAGATGAGACCAGGGTTACCATTTTGGTCCGATCGGACCAAAATTGGTCCAAAAAAAATTTATTTTTAAATTTGGTCCGATGGTCGGACCAAATGGAATTTGGTTGATTTTTGTCCATTTTCGTCAAATCGATAACTTTTTCGAAATTTTCTATAGAAATAAAATTTAAACAAAATTTTATGTAGAAATAAAATTTTAACAAAAATTTATATACAAATAAAATTTTGACAAAAATTTATATACAAATAAAATTTTGACAAAAATTTATATACAAATAAAATTTTCTCAAAATTTCGTGCAGAAATAAATAAAAAAAATATGTATAGATACAAAATTATGCAAAAATGTTGAATAGGAAGAAATTTTTTTAAAATTTGTATATACAAATAAAATTTTGTGATAAATTTCTATAGAAATAAAAGTTTAACAAATTTGCTATAGAAATAAAGTTAACAATATTTTAGATAAATAAATAAAATTTTGACAAAATTTTCTATAGAAACAAAATTTTCTATAGAAACAAAATTTTGACTTTCTATAGAAATAAAAGTTTGACAAAATTTACTATTGAAATAAAATTTTGACAAAATTTTCTATAGAAATAAAATTTTCACAAAATTTTCTATAGAAATAAAATTTTGACAAAATTTTCTATAGAAATAAAATTTTGACAAAATTTTCTATAGAAATAAAATTTTGACAAAATTTTCTATAGAAATAAAATTTTGAAAAAATTTTCTATAGAAATAAAATTTTGACAAAATTTTCTATAGAAATAAAATTTTGACAAAATCTTTTATGGAAATAAATTTTTGACAAAATTTTTTATAGAAATACAATTTTGACAAAATTTTGTATAGAAATAAAATGTTGACAACATTTTTTATAGAAATAAAATTTTGATAAAATTTTTTATAGAAATAAAATTTTGATAAAATTTTTTATAGAAATAAAATTTTGACAACATTTTGTATAGAAATAAAATTTTCTGTAGAAATAAACTTATCACAAAATTTTTGTGTAAAATTAAATTTTTACAAAATTTTCTTTAAAAATACAATTTTGACAAAATTTTCTATAGGAATATATTTTTGACAAAATCTTCTATAGAAATAACATTTTGACAAAAAAAAAAAAACTTTTAAATTATATTAATTTAATTTAGAAATAGTTTCTATAGAAATAAAATATTGACAACATTTTAGATAAATAAATAAAATTTTCGCTAAATTTCCTAAAGAAATAAAATGTTGACAAAATTTTCTATAAAAATAAAATTTTTACAAAATTTTCTATAGAAATTGCATTTTGACAAAATTTTCTATAAAAATAACATTTTGACAAAATTTTGTATACAACCAAAATTTTGACACAATTTTCTATAGAAATAAAATTTTGACAATATTTTCTATAGAAATAAAATATTGACACAATTTTCTATAGAAATAAAATTTTGACAAAATTTTCTATAGAAATAAAATTTTGACAAAATTTTCTATAGAAACAAAATTTTGACAATATTTTCTATAGAAATTACATTTTGACAAAATTATCTATAGAAATAAAATGTTGACATTTTTTATAGAAATAAAATTTTGACAAAATGTCCTATAGGAATAAAATTTTGACAAAATTTTCTTTAGAAATAAAATGTTGACAAAATTTTTTATAGAAATAAAATGTTGACAAAATTTTCTATAGAATTAAATTTTTACAAAATTTTCTTTAGAAATAAAATTTGGACAAAATTTTCTATAGGAATAGAATCATAAATTTTTGAAAAAATATTCTATAAAAATAAAATTTTGACAAAATTTTCTATAGAAATAAAAATGTTCAATAGAAATAAAAATTTGATAAAATTTTCTATCGAAGTAAAATATGGAAAAAAATAACTTTTTAAATTATATTAATTTAATTTCGAAAAATGGTCCGCTGGCACGAATTTTGGAAAAATGTTGGTCCAAAATAAAAATTCATTGTGGCAACGCTGGATGAGACCTTATTAACTGCCTGTTCATGAAACACAAAATCGACATTATTTACGATGTACTATCGAACACCGAAACAATTGGGATTTTACAGACTCTGGTTTTCGAGATATCAATAAGTGATTTTTGACGAATCGTTCATCTCAGGGCGAACGAAAATTCCACGAACAGGCAGTAAATTAAGGGCTGATACCACTGTATATTCTTAGCTTCATTTGTGAATAATTTATGAAAATTACTACATTTTATTTTTGCATGTTGAATAGATAAATTTATGAACTCAACTTGATGTTTTTATGATAAACACATGATTCTATTTTTGTGTTCATATATATTTTTGACATTTACAAAATATACTGCGTTTTATTCCAGGGGGAAAGCTACTGTGTTTTCAAAGCCCACACTGAAAAAAAGCGTTCCCGGTTTCAAATATTTTGTCTTTACATTAACGATTTGGCATTGATTCAGAACCAAATAAGCGAAGAATTAGAGTAAGAATAAATTTAGTTCTCTTTTATAAACAAAGTAATATAAATAACCAGATTGTTAAATTCAATGAATAGTTTCATTGATATGACTAAATGGATTCTCAGTTGACCTCTTTAGCAAGTAAAGTCTACCATTTTGTTTATTCAAAAACTGCGCAATTAGGAATGGCTTCTGGTCGGAGAAAACCAAATTCGTTAATTGGCCACTTTTGTGCCAATTAACGTTTCTGTCCATTCCAAGCGTCTCTTTCCAGTCCAAGTTTTTTGTGTGAATCGATGAGCTCTTGAACTTTTTGGAACTTCAAGGTTTTAGCCAAAGCAAATTTTTCATTGTGTGTTGCATCCGTTCTCGCTATATATTCACTTTACGAGCAAGTTTTCCAAAACTACATCAATCAATCCTGGCCTTCACTTTTCGGATCAGTTTTGGTGTTGTTACCGTTTTCTTTCGTCCACTTTTTGGATACAATACACTATTGCCAGTATCTCGATAACCATAGCCCCTTGTGGTTTTTCAGCCAACTATGAAGCAATCACCCTATCACGCTTGATTTCTATCACGAATAATTTTGTTTCTGAAGGCAAGAGATCCATTCTAAAAACAATAAAATTAACTGTCTCTCGAATAAATCTGGCTGCTGTCACACGAGAGGTTTAATAATGATAGCAACGTGCAGTTGGTTGCAATACATATGAGCCACCATGTATTTGTATCTAATTCAAGAAATACTTGTAACCAAATATTTGCAAATTGCTGCATCCCGCTTGGCAATTGAAAATTCAATATTAATTTCTCTTTCAATTCATTTCATAAGATTCTATTTTGCAATATTGATTTTTTTCAATAAAAACTATACAATCTAGGCATATTATTTAAATATCGCTTATAATATTGATGTGTAAATATGAAAACAAAAAACAAAGTTCACTGTTATATATTTTCCATTTTTTTTTTTTTTATTTATCTTTAAAAAAATATATATAAAAACGAAACTTTATCTCTTTGATCTTAGAGCAGGCACTGACTGAGCCATATAAATGGCATAAACGAAGGCTTGTACTATTTGATATTTAAATATTTGTATAAACATTTATTCATGTGTTTGTGTGTTAAACTATAAAAAGAAAATTAAATATTTACTTTAATACATCTCTCATTTTATTTTATTTATTTTTCTTTATCTTTTCAGCACGGTATGTAGTCTCACAGTATGTAAGCTCACGGGACTATTGTTTAGACATATGTATGTCATGTATACATTTAATGTGGATGTGAATGAGAGCGTGCAAATATGTGTATGTATGTGTGCATACATTTATCTCATATGCGATATTCCTTTGCATGTTTGTACGGATGTTAAGGACATCATGACAATATGCAACATTGACATCCTTCATTTTTGTAACCCTTCAGGTAATTTTGTATGATGTTGCCTTATTCATTTTATTTTGTTGTACCATGACAAACAATTGCTTTTATTTGCTTTAGAGTTTTGTCTTTTTCTTCTACCGGTGATCTAAGTGCTACGAAGAAAGAATATAGCTATGGGGTCCCTACCCTATACTGATGAGTATACCATTTATTTGACATGTGCGGAATAACTGTAGGTAACACAGAGCTAAAATTGAAAGTGCCGACTACTTGGAAATACCAAAATAAACAATTAAGAAAAGTCTAATGTCGTGCGGGTTTGACTACATTATAACCTGCATCACTTTGTAGATCCATATTTTCGATACTATATCAAATCCGTCAAATGTGTTATGTGCTATATATAAGTGTGTATGTTCCCATATACATATATTTAAATCTGACCCTATCTGGACAAACATTTTGTTAGACTTCTACAAAACCTATAGACCTAAAATTTTAGCCGGCTAATGCCCAGGGGTGGAAAACAATGTTAGTACAAAACACGTAAGGAAAGTCTAAAGTCGGGCGGGGCCGACTATATTATACCCTGCACCACTTGGTAGATCTAAATTTTCGATACCATATCACATCCGTCAAATGTGTGGGGTGCTATATATAAAGGTTTGTCCCAAATACATACATTTAAATATCACTCGATCTGGACAGAATTTGATAGACTTCTACAAAATCTATAGACTCAAAATGTATGTCTGCTAATGCACTAGGGTGGAACAAAATATTAGTAAAAAAAAATATGGGAAACATTTAAATCTGAAGCAATTTTAAGGATACTTCGCAAAAGTTTATTTATGATTTATCGCTCGATATATATGTATTAGAAGTTAAGGAAAATTAGAGTCATTTTTACAACTTTTCGACTAAGCAGTGGCGATTTAACAAGGAAAATGTTGGACAGACAGACAGACAGACAGACGGTCGCTAAATCGACTCAGAATTTAATTCTAAGCCGATCCGTATACTAAAAGGTTAGTCAATGATTACTCCTTCTTGGCGTTACATACAAATACACAATCTTATTATACCCTGTACTACAGTAGTAGTAGAAGGGTATAAAAATATTGGAAACATTTAAATCTGAAGCAATTTTAAGGAAACTTCGCAAAAGTTTATTTATGATTTATCGCTCGATATATATGTATTATAAGTTTAGGAAAATTAGAGTCATTTTTACAAATTTTCGACTAAGCAGTGGCGATTTAGCAAGGAAAATTTTGGTATTTTGACCATTTTTGTCGAAATCAGAACAACATATATATGGGAGCTATACCTAAATCTGAACCGATTTAAATCAAATTTGGCAGACATGACTATATTACTAGTTGTACACCTAGTGCAAAATTTCAACCAAATTGGGCCAAAACTCTGGCCTCTGGGGGCCATATAAGTCCATATCTGGCGAAAGATATATATGGGAGCTATATCTAAATCTGAACCGATTTCAATCAAATTTTGCACACTTGGCTATACGTCCAAGTCTTGTGTTTGTGCAAAATTTCAAGCAAATCAGGGTAAAACTCTGGCTTCTGGGTCCATATAAGTGCATATCGGGCGAAAGATATATATGGGAGCTATATCTAAATCTGAACCAATTTCTTCCAAAATCAATAGGGTTCTATTCTGACCCAAATTAGGAACATGTGCCAAATTTGAAGGCGATTGGACTTAAATTGCGACCTAGACTTTGATCACAAAAATGTGTTCACAGACAGACGGACGGACATGGTTATATCGACTCAGGGACCCACCCTGAGCATTATTGCCAAAGACACCATGTATCTATCTCGTCTCCTTCTGGGTGTTACAAACATATGCACTAACTTATAATACCCTGTTCCACAGTGTGGCGCAGGGTATAATTAAATAAATTATTTATTTAGCAAAAAATCACAAATTCACATTCAAAACATTGAATTCGGATCACACCTTAAGAAGTGATGCAAATTCGGTGCAAAAGCTGTTGAAGTGGTAGACATCCTTTCTATGACAAGCCCATGTTAAATTCATCGCTTTTGCGCTAATTTTGCACCACTTTGGGATCCAAAAAGAACATTTCCACTGCTTTTTTAGTGACGCTTTTTTGCTGGGATATTAATAAAGAAAAATATATAAAAATATATTAATAAAAAAATATACAGGACTAAAGTACCGTTTAAGCCCCGATTCGAGGTGTATCTGCCTGCAGGTTATAGGCTAATCTTGCAATGCCAGTTGATCAAGCGAACATTATCTTCGTAGAATGCATATTTCTGGAATTCAATATTTCGTAATGCTACCAAGGTATGACATACTTTTGAAGCCCCCATTCTATGGTAGAGAGTATAAAAATGATGTAGTGAGAGTATAACATGCTAGGGTTATTTTCAAGTGTTATTGCTGTAACACACAAGATTCTTTATGTATGTGTATGAGCTTAGATTTCGTTTCGTTGTTGTTGCTTTTGTTTTGTCTGCGTATAAGTATGCCATGGGTAGATATATCCAACGGTTTCATTCTCACTCACTCATTTACCCATTGTCTGATGATGTTCTGATATACGACATTTGTTGTGTCTGTGCTTTACCTCCTCATCATGGCAATGAAAGCATAGCGTGTCTTATAGCTCAACATTATGATGGTGGTTGTCAACGTTCTTGTCATCTTTTGTTATTAAATTTTTAATTTTTAATTAAATGTCTTTGTAGTTGCAATGCGTGGGAGATGATCCTTTTTCTCTAAGCAGTTTGCTTTTTCATCTGTTTTCCCAACTGTTCATTCTATGTTCGATTATCAAGTTACCGATATTTTTTAACAACCATTCATGTTTTTCACTTGTTTTGTCAACAATTTTTGTGTGGAAATTTGAGAGGGGTTGGGTGACAGGATGCCTTGACTAAAGACGCCTTTTGTGAATTTAAAGGAAATTTTCCTATAAAGAAAAAAAAAAAAAACAAAACATATTTAATTACTTCTTTAAATCCTTAGGCAACATATACCCATACATTTATAAGTAGCCTGAAGGTTAAACTCTCATCGTTTCGTTGTAACTTCTGAGTATTGTATGTTTTGTCTAGCATTTATTGTGTGATATTATTCCCTAATGTAATTATCAAATAAATTAGCAATTAGTTAAATTAATTGCTTTTCTTATTAATTTGATTTTTTTCCAATGAAAAAAAAAAAATGGAAAAACAGAGAATGGTACATCATGTTTTTATAGAAGTCAGCTCACAAAAAATGGTACAGTTAATAAGTTTACTTGAATTCAAAGCTGTATATCTTCCCCTCCCATTGAGACAGGGTTGGGTAATTGTACACTCAAAATAAAGTTTACTTTAATTGAGATCCTTCTTTTAAGGATATTGGTATTGATTCCGAACTAAAGATGCCGCTTCTTTACAATAAGGACATTTTTTTTAGGGATTTATCTGGCTTTAAACCTAGGACGAGTAAAATTAAAATTAGGATACAGATCTCATTTGGCAATTTTTCATTCTCTTTTCCCGGTATATTAATAAAATTAAAAAAATTACAAACAAATTCTAGATTCAAAATCCGAATTGTAACGGATACTCGTACTTCAAAGTAAAAAAACGTTTTCTTAACTCAAAAAAAAAAAAAAAATAAATAAATAAATAAAACGAAGATGAAAAACTTCAAAAAAAAGGTCTAAACTTGGAAACTTTTCTAAGACTCAATAATTCAGTTAAATTAAGGACGATTTCTTTGTTTGTTTCAATGTTTCAAACATTGATTTTTAAACTTTCTTATAATTCAAATCTCGTTACTTTAAAGAATTTTATCCCTAATACTGTGTAAATTGCGCATCCTACACGCAATTAACTTAATATTAAATACAAATTTTTATACCCTTCACCACTACTGTGGTACAGGGTATAATAAGTTTGTGCATTTGTATGTAACGCCGAGAAGGAAAAGTCTGAGACCTATCGTTTAGTATACCGATCGTTTTAGAATTAAATTCTGAGTCGATTTAGCGATGTCCGTCTGTCTGTCTGTTGATGTATTTTTGTGTGCAAAGTACAGCTCGCAGTTTAATTCCGATCGTCCTCAAATTTGCTACGAGGTCCTTCTACGGCTCACAAACGATCCCTATTGATTTTGGAAAAAATCAGTTCAGATTTAGATATAGCTGCCATATATATTTATGACCGATCTGGTCATAAATAATGTATTTATCAACCGATCTTCCTCCAATTATGTATAATCGAATATTTTTTGAGTCTCGTAAATTTTGCAGAATATCAGTCAAATCGGTTCAGATTCAGATATATCTCTCATATAGCTTTCGCCCGATTTACACTACTATGGCCTTAGAGGCGAGTCTTTTGTTCCGATTTACGTGAAATTTTGCACAAGGAGTTTAATTAACATTATAAATATGCATACCAAAATTGGTTGAAAATTGGCACTAGGAGTACAATTAGTACCATGGTCAAGTGTGCCAAATTTTATTGAAATCGGTTCAGATTTAGATATAGTTCCCATATATAGCATTTGCCCGATTTACACTCATATGGCCCCAGAGGCCAAAGTCTTCCAAGATTTGAGTCTGGGGCCTCATGGAGGAACAAATGTCAGCCAATGCGATTGAAATTTGGTCCTATAATTTTAAGCAGAGAAGGAATATAATCACCCCAAATATGTTGCAAGAGCAAAATCTCTCATCTGCAATACATAATGGTAAAGTATATACAATTGCTGAATTTCATTACCCAGCAAAAAAAAAAAAAAAAAAAAAACAAAAATGGAATTTGTTCCACAAATATTTCTTTTAAGGACATCCCGGGATCCTACATCAATTTTTTACACTTCCCATGAATTTGTTTTGAGTCAGTCTTAGTAAATACGTTATTTGGTGTTTTAAAGTAAAAAATTTAATTTTGGAAAATTAAGTGTCGCAAAAAAAAAATATGTCCTGTGCCTATTGACTTTTTCAGTTCCATGGAAGTTCTTTTGAGATGATTTTACTAATTACTAGAATTTTTAATGTTTTATTGATTTTAATAGAAAACAAGTATATACGGCCGTAAGTTCGGCCAGGCCGAATCTTATGTACCCTCCACCATGGATTGAGTAGAAACTTCTACGAAAGACTGTCATCGACAATCGAATTACTTGGGTTGTGGTATCTTAAAACTTCTTAACATCGTTTTCTAAATTGTGAGTTAGTCCATACGTGGTATGTATTAGACAATACGTAGATAGCCAAAATTGAAATATGGGGGTCGTTTATATGGGGGCTATATACAATTATGAACTTGATATGGACCAATTTTTGCGTGATTGGGGATCGATTTATCTGATGGCTATATATAACTATAGACCGATATGGACGTAGTTAGGCATGGTTGTTAACGGCCATATACTAGCACAATGTACCAAATTTCAACTGACTCGTATGAAATTTGCTCCTCCAAGAGGCTCCAAAACCAAATCTCGGAATCGGTTTATATGGGGGCTATATATGATTATGGACTGATATGGACCACTTTTGGCATGGTTGTTGAATATCATATACTACCACCACATACCAAATTTCAACCAGATCGGATGAATTTTGCTTCTCCAAAAGGCACCGGAGGTCAAATCTGGGGATCGGTTTATATGGGGGCTATATATAATTATGGACTGATATGAACCAATTCCTGCATTGTTGTTGATACCATATACCAACTTCAGGTACCAAATTTCAACCGAATCGGATGAATTTTGTTCTTCCAAGAGGCTCCGGAGGTCAAATCTGGGGATCGGTTTATATAGGGCCTATATAATTATGGACCGATGTGGACCAATTTTTGCATGGTTGTTAGAGACCATATACTAACACCATGTACCAAATTTCAGCCGGATTGGATGAAATTTGCTTAGAGGATTCGCAAGCCAAATTTGGGGGTCCATTTATATGGGGGATATACGTAAAAGTGGACCGATATGGCCCATTTGCAATACCATCCGAACTACATCAATAACAAGTACTTGTGCAAAGTTTCACGTCGATAGCTTGTTTCGTTCGGAAGTTAGCGTGATTTCAACAAACGGACGGACGGACATGCTCAGATCGACTCAGAATTTCACCACGAACCAGAATATATATATACTTTATGGGGTCTTAGAGCAATATTTCGATGTGTTACAAACGGAATGACAAAGTTAATATACCCCCCATCCTATGGTGGAGGGTATAATAGAAAAATATATCTCTACAGAAAAAAAAATAGAAACGATGTACAACATAAAAAACGATCTTTTGAAAAAAATTATATATTTGATAAAAAAAATACCGATGAGATTTGAACCCGTGTTTTTTTTATTCATACTAATAAACATATTCTCGAGAAGTAGTTAGAATGTCATACCTTGTTGTTATGGCAATATCTTATACATTTGAATTCACGTATTGACGCTTCGAGTCCAATGGCATTTGTGGCTGAGTCGTTCTGTTTTGGACCGATTTTTTCAAATGAAATAATTAGAATATAAAAGTGTAATAAAACTTATGATAAAAATAAAAAGTGAAATTGGCAAAAAAATGTTTTTTGTTTTTAAAGTCTTCAATCAAATTTGCCAAGGCACAACTCAAGCAATGTTAAGGATCCGAAATACTTCCGTCCTATAACAAGCCCATGTAAAATTCATTGGAGATGATCCAAGTTTGCACTACTTCCGCATCACAAGTTGGAGCTCCAAACAACTTTTTTGGAAACTCGTTTTTGCTGGGTATGGTAGGAAAATATTTGCGATACCCCAATTAATTATTTCGGGCATATTAGCTTAACATTAACTCTTGAATCTAGACTATCATTACGATCAATTTTGTTACAACTATTAGTTAAATACGAAAGCAGCAAAGTAACATAATAGAATATTAGAGCAACAAAAATTTCCACAAAAAAAAAAAAATTAATGTATAATGTTGGAACCTAGCACCCTTATGCGATATGGATTTTTTGCCTTGCCATGTTGAAGTAACACTATAACAGTAGTTTTTTGTACTTGTTACCAAATACCACGATAGTCCTTTTATTATCTGCAACCCGAGTGTATTGCTATGTTAAGCATTTTGTATCATAATATAACTGCGAAAAATAGTACACTTAAAAATTTTTATAAAAGAAATTGTTTAGTTACACCCAAGTGCCCAGGATGGAATTTCCCATGTAAGAAATGTTGTTCGAAGTTTTTCCAAAAATTGTTCCTTTTGTTCTGAGGCCAGCCCCTATTCCGAATAAAGACTTTAATTTCTTACCGGCGAATCCAATCCAATCGCTTCGCTGGATAGCTGAAGCGACTTAAGTATTTTGAGTTTGCGACTTTTTTACTTATTCTACATTTACGACGCGTTTGTGACGTTTACAACTAAAAGGTTTGATACAGACCATCTCTGCTAAGCACTAGAAGTTAATATCTGTCAATTCCATTATTCCTTGATTTTTCTTCAAAGAACACATAGATTTTTCCCTTTCCATTTAATCTCCAACAATTTCTTTCTGTGTGCAATCACTTCTTCCTATCCCATCACCTCTTAGTGTCGTGACAAAACCAAAACCACTTAGGATATCTTTTGCTGTATATGTTTCATTATGTATGTGGGTATGTATGGATGTGTGTTTTCATTTTTTTTTTGTTTGCTTTTAGTTATGTGAGTTGAAATATCTATTATGCACACGTCAGGCATAACGATTATGTTAATACATTTTTTATGAGAGCAGCTTTATTTTAACCATTAACTAAATTTTTGTTTGCAAACTTCAAGTTTTTCATGCTTTGGTTTTGCTATCATCCGAACTTTGTAATATAGCCATAGCAGAGTGTATATACACCCTCACGCACCCTAGCTAAATATTTTTGCAATGTATTATGGTATTTGAAACTAACACTATATGTAGGGGAATTGTGAAACTGTGGTCAGGGTATAGGAAAATTAGTTTAAAACTCGAGGGCGGATGAAACTTTTTTTACATAAAATAATAGTCGAGTATTGCGAAGGAACGCGAGGAAAATCTAACTGATATTTTGTAACCACTAAAATGAATGTAAAAATATGCAATATGTCGATAGAAAAATTTAATACATTTTGCGAATGAGTTATATGGTGAACATCGATGTTGACGTGGCCCTCTGTTTCTCTAATGTAACTCAGGGCGGAGTGAGTCGATGCCAATACCTTCCTTAGAAAGCTTCGAGCGTTCTTTTAATTAAGGGATCAGGCGACCTAGTCCTTCGAAAATCTTGTGGACATTACCTGGTTAAAGAGCTTCATGCAGTGCTTCTTCACAGCACTTACTACTGCTCTCACTCTACTTACTACTACTCTTTAGACCTCCAAGTTAGTTTTGATGAAACATACTCGCTCAAGAAGATCAGTTCAAATGGTACGGTTCCTGAAGTCAAGTTTAAAGTTTCCACATATGGGGACTTTTTAAAATTCTAGATTACTAAGAACCCCTTTTTCTTTGGTTTTAGAGGATTTATAAACTTCTCGTCTTAGCATACAAAAAGATACGATTAAATAGCGACTTTCATACGATTTGAAATCTAAATGCTATAAATTTTTACCACCATTACTCGATTGAGCAGGAAAAGTAAAATTGGTAAACTAAGAAATTTTACTTATTATTTCGGGCAATTTAAATGAACGCCTCTATCTCCTGAAACAAACATCCATATATACCAAGGTTAACGTACAACTTTATGGACCTAAACAATTAAGGAAAGTCGGGCGGGTCCGGCTATATTATACCCTGCACCACTTTGTAGATCTAAATTTTGCGATACCATATCATATCCGTCAAATGTGTTGGGGGCTATATATAAAGGTTTGTCCCAAATGCATACAATTAAAAATCATTCGATCTGGACAGAATTTGATAGACTTCTACAAAATCTATAGACTCAAAATTTAAGTCGGCTAATGCACTAGGGTGGAACACAATGTTAGGTTAGGTTAAAGTGGCAGCCCGATTAAGATTCAGGCTCACTTAGACTATTCAGTCCATTGTGATAAACACAATGTTAGTAAAAACAAGTATATACAGCAGTAAGTTCGGCCGGGCCGAATCTTAAATACCCACCACCATGAACCAAATATTAGGGTTTCCTTTGAAATTTCAGGAGGGCTTGAGGACACTTCCGGAAGATAAATTTAAAGATTTCATCTATGAGGACTATATCAGGTTCTGGATTTATAAGAACAATTTTTGTTTGAGTTTTAGAGGAATCATTAACATCTCTTGTAAGTGTTCAAGAAAATTATAAAAGAACGTCTTGATTTGAAATCTTAAATCTGTAGATTTTCACCCGGGAAGTAAAATTTGGAAATTTTACATTGAGTTTCAAGCAATGTTCATGATCAGTTGGCCTTCTACACCCTCAAGAAGTGAAGTCGGTCTTTATGGAGGCATTACCAAATGGACCGATAACAACTTAATCCGATACACGTTTTTCTGAGCCTCAAATACCAGAATATTTAGAATTTCTGGCAAATCAGATAAAAACTACGGTTTCTAGAAACCCAAGGAGTTAAATCTGGAAATCGTTCTTATGGGGGCTATACCAAAATATGGACCGATACTCACCATTTTTGGCACACCTCTTTATGGTCATAAAACACCTCTAGATTTCCAATTTCAGGCAAATTGTATAAAAACTACGGTTTCTATAAGCCCAAGACCCCAAATCGGGAGGTCGGTTTATATGGGCACCATACCAAAACATGGACCGATGCTCACCATTTTTGGCACACCTCTTTACGGTTCTAAAGTACCTTTTGATTTCCAAATTCAGATAAATTGGATAAAAACTGCGGTTTCTATAAGCCCAAGAAGTAAAATCGGGAGATCGGTCTATATGGGGGCTATACCAAAATATGGACCGATACTCACCATTTTTGGCACACCTCTTTATGGTCATAAAATACCTCTAGATTTCAAATTTCAGGCAAATTGGATAAAAACTACGATTTCTATAAGCCCAAGAAGTAAAATCGGAAGATCGGTCTATATGGGGGCTATACCAAAATATGGGTCGATACTCACAATTTTTGGCACACGCATTTGTGGTCTTACAATACCTCTGGATTTCCAATTTCAGATAAATTGAATAAAAACTGCGGTTTCTATAAGCCCAAGAAATAAAATCGGGAGATCGGTCTACATGGGGGCTATACCAAAACATGGACCGATACTCACCATTTTTGGCACACCTCTTTATCGTCATAAAATACCTCTAGATTTCAAATTTCAGGCAAATTGGATAAAAACTGCGGTTTCTATAAGCCCAAGAAGTAAAATCGGGAGATCGGTCTATATGGGGGCTATACCAAAATATGGACCGATACTCACCATTTTTGGCACACCTCTTTATGGTCATAGAATACCTCTAGATTTCAAATTTCAGGCAAATTGGATAAAAACTACGATTTCTATAAGCCCAAGAAGTAAAATCGGGAGATCGGTCTATATGGGGGCTATACCAAAATATGGATCGATACTCACAATTTTTGGCACACGTATTTGTGGTCCTACAGTACCTCTAGATTTCAAATTTCAGGCAAATTGGATAAAAACTACGATTTCTATAAGCCCAAGACCCCAAATCGGGAGGTCGGTTTATATGGGGACTATATCAAAACCTGGACCGATATAGCCCATCTTCGAACTTGACCTGCCTGCAGACAAAAGACGAGTTTGTGCAAAATTTCAGCACGATTGCTTCATTATTGAAGACTGTAGCGTGATTACAACAGACAGACAGACAGACAGACAGACAGACAGACAGACAGACGGACAGACGGACATCGTTATATCGTCTTAGAATTTCTCCCTGATCAAGAATATATATACTTTATATAGTCGGAAATCGATATTTCGATGTGTTACAAACGGAATGACAAACTTATTATACCCCCGTCACCATTCTATGGTGGTGGGTATAAAAAAAATATGGGAAACATTTAAATCTGTAGCAAATTTAAGGAAACTTCGCAAAAGTTTTTTTATGATTATCGCCCGATATATATGTATTTGATGATAAGAAAAATTAAGTCCTTTTTACAAGTTTTCGACTAAGCAGAGGCGATTTTAAAAGGGAAAATGTTGGTATTTTAACCATTTTTGTCGAAATCAGAAAAACATATATATAGGAGCTATATCTAAATCTGAACCGATTTCAACCAAATTGGGCACGCATAGCGACAATGCTAATTCTACTCCCTCTGCAAAATTTCAACTAAATCGGAGTAAAAAATTGGCCTCTGTGGTCATATGAGTGTAAATCGGGCGAAAGCTATATATGGGAGCTATATATAAATCTGAACCGATTCAAATAAAATTTGGCACGCATAGCTACAATGCTAAATCTACTCCCTGTGCAAAATTTCAACCAAATTGGCCAAAACTCTGGCTTTTAGGACCACATTAGTCCATATCGGGCGAAAGATATATATGGGAGCTATATCTAAATCTGAACCGATTTCAATCAACTTTTGCACACTTGACTGTACTACTCATTGTACTCCTAGTGCAAAATTTGAACCAAATTCGGCCAAAAATCTGACTTCTGGGGCCATATAAGTCCATATCGGGCGAAAGATATATATGGGAGCTATATCTAAATCTGAACCGATTTCAATAATATGTGGCACACGTGACTATACGACTAAGTGTTATCTTTGTACAAAATTTCAAGCATATCGGTATAAAACTCTGGCTGCTGGGTGCATATTAGTGCATATCGGGCGAAAGATATATATGGGAGCTATATCTAAATCTGGACCGATTTCTTCCAAAATCAATAGGGTTCTATTCTGACCCAAATTAGGAACATGTGCCAAATTTGAAGGCGATTGGACTTAAATAGCGACCTAGACTTTGATAAAAAAAATGTGTTCACAGACAGACGGACTCAGACACCCACCCTGAGCATTATTGCCAAAGACACCATGTGTCTATCTCGTCTCCTTCTGGGTGTTAGAAACATATGCACTAACTTATAATACCCTGTTCCACAGTGCGGCGCAGGGTATAATTACAACCATATTTCCAAAATCACTCAAATGGGATAAACATTCCACCGATTGGCCTATATGTGGACTATACTAAAATATGATGCACGCCATATTCTGTTTACCCATCTGTGTACCTTAAATACCCTCTGATACATATTAGATTATGTATAGTGGCAGTCCGATATTGCATGCTCACTACGAGTATTCAGACCATTGTGATACCACAGTGGTGAACTTCTCTCGTATCACTGAGTACTGCCAGATTCTATGTTTAACTCAGCGACAAGGGACCTCCTTTTTATAGCCGAGTCTGAATAGTGCTCCACATTACGATGAAACCACTTAGAGAAGCTTTGAAATGCTCAGAAATGGTACTGAGAGTTGATAATCCACCGCTGAACAACTTTTTGGTTTTCGGTCGAAACTTCTGCTTGGCACGGATTTGTGTCCACTTTGACCATAGTTCAGTGTTGTCAGGTTAATTTTGAAAAAAACCCCAAATTAGTCTAGATTTTTTTCAAAAGTCCCCAAAAAAATGTTCTTCAAAATAATTCGTTTATTAAAGTAGACTCTTAAAAAAATCTAAATTTCATTTATTATTTGTCAAAAGAGACAAAAAAGTCTAAATCTTCTGCAGTTGCAGTTTACAAACTGTTGGAAGAAAATAGTTTAATCGTTTCACTTGCAGGTGTAAAATTATAACATCCTTAATTTAAATAATACTTAACTCTTAAAATGCTTCCAGCGGTTGAAGTTAACATACGATTTCTTAATTTGTTTTTAACTATGTCAAACTTTGAAAATGCCCTGCCTACATAAGTTTTTGATACATGTAGCGAAAAAATTGCCAATACTTGCTTATATTTAGGAACTTGGGCTGACCTCCCACACGATTTTTTCATCAAATTAATGGCAATATTGTTTTGAATTCATTTTTACCAGGTAAATAAATGTTACTCCTAAAAATACTCCTAGGCATGAAAAAACCCCTAAATTTGGGGAGAAAACTCCCAACCTGGCACCACTGCCATAGTTGATCCATTGCTGTTCTTCAAGCTCCTTTTCTTTTCCTCTTCGTGTCTATCCCACTCCTGCCGGGTTATTCCCATCATATGATAACATTTCCTTCAGATCTGCCTAGGTCTTCCACCCAGAAGCCTTAATGAAAGCAAGAATACTCCTCAGGTCGCATTCTCGCAAGTCGGTCACAACCTGAAAGAAGTAAGAGTCCAGTATCTTGTTTCTTCAGAAAGACAATACTGGAAGATGGCACAGAAAATGGAATGAATCTTCCATAGCATCAGGATCCAGACACCATCTACAATCCATCTAACAAGTTGGCTGATAAGTCCCCGGTCTGACACATAGATGGCGTCGCTAGTATTAAATGCATATTATTTTTATATAGTACCAACCTTCAAATGATTCGTGTCAAAATTTGACGTCTGTAAGTCAATTAGTTTGTGAGATAGAGCGTCTTTTGTGAAGCAACTTTTGTTATTGTGAAAAAATGGAAAAAAAGGAATTTCGTGTTTTGATAAAGTACTGTTTTCTGAAGGGGAAAAATACGGTCGAAGCAAAAACTTGGCTTGATAATGAGTTTCCGGACTCTGCCCCAGGGAAATCAACAATAATTGATTGGTATGCAAAATTCAAGCGTGGTGAAATGAGCACGGAGGACGGTGAACGCAGTGGACGCCCGAAAGAAGTGGTTACCGACGAAAACATCAAAAAAATCCACAAAATGATTTCGAATGACCGTAAAATGAAGTTGATCGAGATAGCAGAGGCCTTAAAGATATCAAAGGAACGTGTTGGTCATATCATTCATCAATATTTGGATATGCGGAAGCTCTGCGCAAAATGGGTGCCGCGCGAGCTCACATTTGACCAAAAACAACAATGTGTTGATGATTTTGAGCGGTGTTTGCAGCTGTTAACTCGTAATACACCCGAGTTTTTCCATCGATATGTGACAATAGATGAAACATGGCTCCATCACTACACTCCTGAGTCCAATCGACAGTCGGCTGAGTGGACAGCTACCGGTGAACCGTCTCCGAAGCGTGGAAAGACTCAAAAGTCCGATGGCAAAGTAAT
This sequence comes from Haematobia irritans, assembly GCF_050003625.1. Taxonomy (NCBI): domain Eukaryota; kingdom Metazoa; phylum Arthropoda; class Insecta; order Diptera; family Muscidae; genus Haematobia; species Haematobia irritans. Next base: position 170,166,492 of record NC_134398.1, read on the forward strand.
GGCCTCTGTTTTTTGGGATGCGCATGGAAAATTTTTTATCGATTATCTTGAGAAGGGAAAACCCATCAACAGTGACTATTATATGGCGTTATTGGAGCGATTGAAGGTCGAAATCGCGCAAAACGGCCCCATATGAAGAAGAAAAAAACCCATATGAAGAAGAAAAGAAAAAACGATGGCAAAAATTCATGAATTGGGCTTCGAATTGCTTCCCCACCCACCGTATTCTCCAGATCTGGCTCCCAGCGACTTTTTCTTGTTCTCAGACCTCAAAAGGATGTTCACAGGGAAAAAATTTGGCTGCAATGAAGAGGTGATCGCCGAAACTGAGGCCTATTTTGAGGCAAATCCGAAGGAGTACTACCAAAATGGTATAAAAAAATTGGAATGTCGTTATAATCGTTGTATCGCTCTTGAAGGGAACTATGTTGAGTAATAAAAACGAATTTTGACAAAAAATGTGTTTTTCTTTGTTAGACCGGGGACTTATCAGCCAACTTGTTATATCTGCCTCTTCATTTCCTGTTATTCCATATTGTCCAGGTACTGTGCTGTTCTGTGATAACCGTAAGATCTCTAAGACAGCGGCCGCCTACCTTCGACCTTATGTCTGTATTTTCCGGGCCGTTGAAAATGCTGATATCGCATCTAAATAACGGCCTCGTCGATAGAAATTCTGCAGTTTTTGCAATAGCAAATATCTCCACCTGAAATATGGTACATTTCAACTTAAAAAATTCCTTAATCTGCAACTACTTGCAGTATATTCCATTTTAGAGTCATCCGTATAGATGTTAAAGATCACCGAAATGTTTCCTGTTTTCGTGCCACTTCTCTGTATCCGGGATAACTGAGTTTAGATTACACTCATAAACATGCCTTTTTTATAATTCCATTTATGTCATACGTAAAAAGTGAATTCTTTCAGCCATTGCACTCGATGAGCTACAGAGGCAACACTTGGATGATTTATACATAATATTGTTATCTCACGGCTCTCTTTCAAAAGCATTAATAAAGAGACCATGTCATTTCATCTGTTGAATACAATACTATCAAAGTACTTTTTCGAAGCTGATTTTGTACAATTTCATCTCTGCTGATTTTCAGCGTTGCCAATTTAGCTTTTTTCCCGCTAGATTTGGCTTTTTTTGAAGACGTTTAGCGGGGAAAAAATGCATTTAGCTTTTAGCTTTTTTTCTGGCTTTTTTTCATGACCCTTTTAGCTATTTTTGGCTTTTTTTATTTTCGACATGTTTCTATTGAAATATGGATAAATCGGCGTTTTTATCTAAGCCTTGCTGCAAGTATAAGGGTTTCCACATATTTCAAAGCTCAGTTGAAACATTAATAATGAGTCCAGCCATTATGCGGGCATTTTTGTAGCAAGTACACCTTGTTGTAAAGTTTTTTCATTATATACATAAAAGTTATCGTAAACTTTAAATCTACTATTACCATACAAATTTGTTAGATAAACTGTCAGTAAATTATTGGGAATATTATCATTTGACTCGTTTATCCTTTTTATGTTATTATAATATCCTAAAGTTATTACGATATTACTAAATTAAAATAGTGGATGTGAATAGCTTTGTGCACTGAAAAAATACGAACGCGAATTTTGGTTATAATAGCATTTGTGAATTTCTTTTATATAAACTGTTTTCCTTGTCCAAAAGACGATAAAATCGTTTTGTCCTTATAATTAAGTGATTCAACTTAAAAATGGGTATGTTTTCATGAAAGAAGGAAGAATTAATGAAATAGTCTTTAAATGTGAGGAGTTTTTGCATCTTAACCACAAACCAAAATAGCGTTCAAAAAGAGAAAAACGTATATATACAATAATTTCTACTTGAAGTCGAGTCTGAATTTGGAAATTTAAGTTGGCGTTAGCACGTTTTTAAAGCACTTTGATAGCTCATGAAGAAAATGAAAATGTTTTTACTGGGAAATGTAAACTATAGGTATTTTCTACAATTTAAATAAAAGTAACGTATTTCGAATTTTTCACAATTTCAAAACCAAACTAAAATTTTATTTAAAAAAATGACAAATCATTTTTTTACCAAATCCAAAGCATGCTTCGATCATTTAATATTTTAAAATAACAAGTAAATCAAATAGAGGTGTTGGGAAGGTAGCTCCCACAAAACGAAGGACTTCCAGTAAAAAATTTGTGATAGTAATCAAAATTTATCGAATACGCAAACAGAGCTAAATGCCTTAGATATTGTTACAGTCTCACAGAAGTGGAATTAAAATGAAAATAATATGCATTGTAAGTGAAATAAAGCCTTTAAGTTTGTTAAATTTAAATCAAACATGTGACTTTTGATACAAAAAAATTTAGCTTTTTTTCTAGCTATTTTTTAGCATTTTTTAGCTTTTTTTAGCTATTTTTTTGGGCAAATCTAGCGGTTTTTGGTGAAACAATTCTGGCAACGCTGCTGATTTTGTACAATTTTATCTCTGTTACTTATCATCCCTGGCCTAACATAATATCAGTTGCAACAAATTGTACCACTGTGAATCTCTGGCACTTCATGCCAGTGCCATATAGATATTCTTATTTTTCTTATTTCTTATTTTTCATGATGAAAAAATGTTAACACAGTGGGAGCCAATCATTAATGAAACGTGTATGATTTTTGTCATTGTTGCAACCCTGTATAAGAAACTTTTCCAACTCTCATACTCATAATCATACCTCCCCCACATACCCAAAGGCTTTGGATGTAACTACAGTTTTAAAATATTTACTGCTCATCACAGTTGGAATACTGGTTGTTTCTGCGGATGGCGGCGTATATACCGCAGTAAGTGGGTATGCCTCACAGTGCATAAAAATGTCATTATTTTAACAATCTTCTTTTTTTTTTGAACAGAACATAAAGTAAGACAACTGCTTTATTTTCCTAGATTTTTTTTGGTTTGCCAAAGAATGGTAATCATTTTTAAATTATGGCATATATTAAGACAGAGCTCTTTTTTTTTTTGGTGGAATATACATATATGGTATGTAAGTTATTTTGCTTAATATACGTACAAGATTTTCAGAAGGAGAATATCTGAAGTAGATGTAGTCAGTAAAATTAATGTTATATGAATTTCGCTATAAAGTAAGACAAAATTTTGTGCAGAATAAAAATATACATTTTGAAAAAATCACTCTTTTAATGAAGAGCCTTGTAGAAAATCATAATATGATATCATGAGATGTGCGATTAAAACTTTAGAACAAGTATTAAGAGAGCTAATTTTGTATGAGCCGAGCATTTGATATTTTCGTTAGAGATATCTTGCAGACAATTTCTGCTTATCTAATTACTGCATTAGTAAGAAATAGGTTAAAAGTGAAGAACTAACCATATAAAGTCTATAAAATTAAAATTAAATTAAATTAACGAAAACATAAAAAAATATTTTTTTTTTTGTTTTTTTCAACCATTAAAGCAATTCGTTGTTCTCGAAAAACAAACAATGAACTAAAAAAAAAGGGGAAAAAAATGATAGGTGCCAGATAATTACCATTTTAAACAAGCTGTAGTTCATTCTTACTAAAGGGTGGTTAAAATTTCAAGGGCCGATGTTGATTTTAAATAAAACACAAACTATTTAGGAAATTATTGTAATTTTATTTTATTATGATATATTGGTATTACAGAATTATGTATGAAACAAAATATCGGCCAAATGGGCGCCGTGACCTCGGTGGCACACCTTCATCCGATGGTCCAAATTTTCGATGACGCTGAGGCATAATGGAGTTTCTATGCCGTTAATGTGCCGAATTATCTTATCCTTTAGCTCTTGAATTGTTGCTGGCTTATCGACTTACACCTTTTCTTTCAAATAACCCCAAAGAAAAAAGTCCAACGGTGTCAAATCACATGATCTTGGCGGCCAATTGACATTGCCATTACGTGAGATAACACAGCCATTGAATTTGTTGCGCAAAAGAGCCATTGTTTCGTTAGATGTGTGACAAGTGGCACCGTCCTGCTGAAACCACATATCGTCCACATCCATATCTTCCAATTCGGGCCATAAAAAGTTCGTTATCATCTCACGATAGCGAACACCATTCACAGTAACTGCCTGACCGGCCTCATTTTGGAAAAAATACGGCCCATTGATGCCGCCAGCCCATAAACCGCACCAAACAGTCACTCCTTGTGGGTGCATTGGTTTTTCGACAATCACTCTTGGATTCTCATTCGCCCAAATGCGGAAATTCTGTTTATTGACGAATCCACTGAGGTGAAAATGTGCCTCATCACTGAAGATGATTTTCTTCGAAAATTGATCATCCACTGTTGCCATTTCTTGGAACCATTTAACACATTGTTGGATTGTGTATCTCTCCATGGTTCAAATTGAGTAAGTCTGAAATAGAGAAATGTCAAATAAAATTCGGAAAAAACTTGGCGGTTAGGTGTGGTTCACATTCAATATCGGCCCTTGCAATTTAATTTTGAGAAGTGTACGAAAGACTTCTTCTGCTTTAGTTAGCAGAAGAAGTCCAAACTAAAAAATCTTATTTCTATAGAATTTTTTTGAATCTTTACTTTTATTTCTATGGTAAATTTTGTCAATATTTTATTTATATAACAAAAAATTAAAAAATTTTGTTTCTATAGAAAATTTTGTCAAAATTTTATTTCTATAGAAAATTTTATTAAAATTTTATTTCTATAGAAAATTTTGTTAATTTTTTTTGTATAGAAAACTTTGCCAAAAATTTATTTCTATAGAAAATTTTGTCAAAATTTTATTTCTATAGAAAACTTTGTCAAACTTTTATTTCTATAGAAAACTTTGTCAAAATTTTATTTCTGTAGAAAATTTTGCAAAAATTTTATTTCTATAGAAAATTTTGTCAAAATTTTATATTTATAGAAAATTTTGTCAAAATTTTATATTTATAGAAAATTTTGTAAATCTTTTATTTCTATAAAAAAATTAACAAAATTTTATTTTTATAGGAAACTTTGCCAATATTTTATTTCTATAGAAAATTTGTCAACATTTTATTTTTTATGGAAATTTTTGTAAAAATTTTATTTCTATGAAAAATGTTGTCAAAATTTTATTTCTATAGAAAATTTTGTTAAAATTTTATTTCTATAGGAAACTTTGCCAACATTTAATTTCAAAAGACAACTTTGTCAAAATTTTATTTCTATAGAAACGTTTGCAAAAATTTTATTTCTAAGAAAATTTTGCGAAAATTTTATTTCTATACAAAATTTTTTTTTTTATTATTGCCTTTATTTGCAATCTATTTACATACAGAAATAATTAGCAAATATAATAAATAATGAGTATCTTAAAAAAATAGTTAACAGAGAAGTTAAGATCCAGTGAACTTAACAAAGTAAATAAATTTCATTTTGGACTTATTTATTCATGTGATTATGTGATTATTTTATCTTAAGTAGGGAAGGTCTAAAATATGCTTTCGTTTTAATCTCTTAACTTCATTGGTATCGTCTAAAAGAGTAATGGCCAGTACGTTAGAGTGGTGACTTAATCGATTGAGATATTTTGTACTAATCTTTACAATTTCATCCTTTATTTTTGGTATATTGAGATCTTTATGTATACAGTTATTTTTTACAAACCAAGGAGCGTTTGACAACAATCTTAAGGTTTTTGACTGATATCGTTGTAAAATTTCTATGTTTGAGTTACTAGAAGTTCCCCACAGCTCTATCCCATAAGACCAAACAGGTTTTAGAACAGTTTTATATAATAGGACTTTATTATATAAGCTTAATTGTGAGTTCGGTCCAAGTAGCCAAAACATCCTTTTAGTCTTTATGTCAACTTCTTTTCTCTTCTTTAAAATATGTTCTTTCCAATTAAGTTTTTTGTCCATATGAAGACCGAGATATTTTACACTATTCGACTTAGGAATAGGGACTCCATTAAGTGTTATTGGCTTATGCAATTCATGTCTTAGGGTAAATGTTACATTGGTAGATTTTTCTGGATTCACTTTTATGTTCCACTTTGCAAACCAAGTCTGCAGATTATTTAACTGTCGCTGAACTGCTCTAGCTGCTACGAATTCATTAGAACTTGATGACAATACAGCGGTGTCATCCGCATAGGTGGCCAAAGTAATATCCTTATTTACGGGCATATCAGAGGTGAAAATATTATACAGAATAGGAGCCATTACACTACCCTGGGGTACACCTGATCCAATTCTTCCTATCTCTGATTGATCATCATTTACAGATACAAAAAACGATCTATTACTTAAGTATGATTTAATAAGTAAGTAATATGGCGTTGGAACAATATTTTTTACTTTAAATAATAAACCTTCGTGCCAGACCCGATCAAATGCTTGTTTGATATCTAAAAACACAGCTGAACAGAACAGTTTTCTTTCGAGAGAATCACGTATAACATTAACAATTCTGTGACATTGCTCCGGAGTACTATGTTTGTTCCTAAATCCAAACTGATGTTCGGGAATTATATTTCTCTTGTCAAGTATTGGGATCAGTCTCTTTAGAAAAAGCTTCTCGAATATTTTTGAGAGAATGGATAACAAGCTTATAGGTCGGTAAGAACTTAACAGATTTTCAGGTTTCCTTGGCTTTAGAACCATAATAATATTGGCATGCTTCCACTGTGAAGGGAAATATGATAATCTTATTATTGAATTAAACAACGTTGTAAGAAAAATGTGTCCTTTTTTGGGCAAACTTTTTAACGCTTTGGCAGATATGTTGTCATACCCAGGTGATTTTTTGTTATTTAACTTCTTTATTTCTTCTCGAACTTCTTGGACTGAAAACGCTTTAATTGGTAAATCCATTTGACAAGGACTATCAATGAAGTCTAGAATCTTATTCATATCGTCATTGGCACAGGTAGTGAATGGTGTGAAAATATCTTCTAGATAGACTTTGTAGGCCTCAGCCACTGTTTTGTCAGATCTGCACCAAGTTTCATCGGCCTTTTTTATTGGCGTTATACGTTTTCGAGGTCTTTTTAAATAACAAAATGACAAAATTTTAACAAAATTTTATTTCCTTGGAAAATTTTGTCAAATTTTTATTTCCATAGAAAATTTTGTCCAAATTTTAGCTCTATAGAAAATATTGTTAAGATTTTATTTTTATAGGAAACTTTGACAACATTTTATTTCTATAGAAAATTTTGTCAAAATTTTTTTTTTTTATGGAAAATTTTGTAAAAATTTTATTTCTATAAAAAATTTTGTTATAATTTTATTTCTATAGAAAATTTTGTTAAAATTTTATTTCTATAGAAAATTTTGTCCAAAAATTTTTTTATAGATAATTTTCTCAATTTTTTTTTTAGAAAAGTTTACCAAAATTTTGTTTCTAAAGAAAATTTTGCCAAAATTGTATTTCAATAGAAAATTTTGTCAAAATTTTCTATTTATAGAAAATTTTGTAAACATTTTATTTCTATAAAAAAAATTACCAAAATTTAGTTTCTATAGAAAATTTTGTAAACATTTTATTTCTATAAAAAAAATTAACAAAATTTTGTTTCTATAGAAAATTTTGTCAACATTTTATTTGGTTTGTTATTGTTGGTTTATTCTTCAATCATTTTGTTGTTTTTGATTTCAGCTCAAAACCATGCATTAAGTAAACTACAAATTTTCCTTAAACAACAGAGGAAAATAATTTTTGTTAAATTTATTTGGGAAAAGCCCTATAGACTGCAAGATGGTTGGATGGACGCACGTTTCGGAATTACCACCATCCTCATCAGCATCATCTATTTGCAGAAAAACTATCAACCAATTATCAGAATAAATTCATGCAGTTCACTAAACCCAAAGTGAACCACACTTGAACCTTCCGATAAAAGGTTTATGATAACCTTCCGTGTCAAAATTTTATTTCTACAAAAAATGTGTCAAAATTTTATTTTTATAGAAAAGTTTGCCACAATTTTATTTCTGTAGAATTTTTGTCAAAATTTTATTTCTATAGAAAATTTTTTCAAAATTTTATTTTTATGGAAATCTTTGCCAACATATTATTTCTATAGAAAATTTTGTCAAAATTGTATTTCTATAGAAAATTTTGTTAAAATTTTATTTCTATAGAAAATTTTGTTAAAATTTTATTTCTATAGAAAATTTTGTTAAAATTTTATTTCTAAAAAAAATTTTGCCAAAATTTTTTTCTATAGAAAAATTTGCCAAAAATTTTATTTCTATAGAAAACTTTGTCAAAATTTTATTTCTATAGAAAACTTTGCCAAAATTTTATTTCTATAGAAAAATTTGTAAAAATTTTATTTGTATAGAAAACTTTGTTAAAATTTTATTTATATAGAAAGTTTTGTCAAAATTTTAGTTCTATAGAAAATTTTGTTAAAATTTTATTTCTATAGAAAATTTTGTCAAAATTTTATTTCTACAGAAAATTTTCTCAATTTTTTTTCTATAGAAAAGTTTACCAAAATTTTATTTCTAAAGAACATTTTTCCAAAATTGTATTTCTATAGAAAATTTTGTCAAAATTTTCTATCTATAGAAAATTTTGTAAACATTTTATTTTTATAAAAAAATTAACAAGATTTAGTTTCTATAGAAAATTTTTAAACATTTTATTTCTATAAAAAAAAATTAACAAAATTTTGTTTCTATAGAAAATTTTGTCAAAATTTTATTTGTTTTGTTTTGTTATTGTTGGTTTATTCTTCAATCATTTTGTTGTTTTTGATTTCATCATAAAACCATTCATTGACTAAACTACAAGTTTAGCTTAAACAACAGAGGAAAATAATGTTTGTCAAATTTATTTGGGCAAATCCCTATAGACTGCAAGATGATTGGATGGACGCACGTTTCAGAATTACCACATTCCTCATCAGCATCCTCTACTTGCAGCATAACTATCAACCAATTATCAGAATAAATTCAGGCAGTTCACTAAACCCAAAGTGAACCACACTTGAACCTTCCAAAAAATGGTTTATGATAACCTTCCTTGTCAAAATTTTATTTTTACAGAAAATGTGTCAAAATTTTCTTTCTATAGAAAAGTTTGTCAAAATTTTATTTCTATAGAAATTTTGTCAAAATTTTATTGTTATAGAAAATTTTGTCAAAATTTTATTGTTATAGAAAATTTTGTCAAAATTTTATTTTTATAGAAATCTTTGCCAACATTTTATTTCTATAGAAAATTTTGTCAAAATTTTATTTCTATAGAAAATATTGTCCAAATTTTATTTTTATGGAAAATTTTGTCCAAATTTTATTTCTATGAAAAATTTTGTCAAAATTTTATTTTTATAGAACATTTTGTCAAAAATTTATTTCAATAGAAAATTTTGTCAAAATTTTATTTCTATAGAAAATTTTGTTAAAATTTTGTTTCTATAGAAAATTTTGTTAAACATTTTTTTCTATACAATAGTTTACCAACATTTTATTTCTAAAGAAAATTTTGCCAAATTTTTTTCTATAGAAAACTTTGTCAAAATATTATTTCTATAGAAAACTTTGCCAAAATTTTAGTTCTTTAGAAAGGTTAGCCAAAATTTAATTTCTATAGAAAATTTGGCAAAAATTTTATTTCTATAGAAAATTTTGTATTTTTATATTTATGGAAAATTTTGTGAATATTTTATTTGTATAGAAAACTTTGTCAAAATTTTATTTCTATAGAAAATTTTGTCAAAATTTTATTTCTATAGAAACGTCTGCCAAAATTTTATTTCTATAGAACATTTTGCCAAAATTTTATTTCTATGGAAATTTTTGTGAAAATTTTATTTTTATAGGAAACTTTGCCAACATTTTATTTCTATAGAAAATTTTGTCAAAATTTTATTTTTTATAGAAAATTTTATAAAAATTTTATTTCTATGGACAATTTTGTCAAAATTTTATTTCATTTGTAATAATATGTATTTTGTTAAATTTTTATTTCTTTGGAAAATTTTGTCAAAATTTTATTTCTATAGAAAATTTGTCAAAATTTTATTTTTATAGAAAATTTTGTCAACATTTTATTTCTATAGAAAAGTTTGCCACAATTGTATTTCTATAGAAAATTTTTTCAAAATTTAATTTCTATAGAAAATTTTGTCCAAATTTTATTTCTATGAAAAATTTTGTCAAAGTTTTAGTTCTATAGAAAATTAGTGAAGTTCTCCTTAGCTGGAGAGAAATATTTTGGAACATCTACTAGAACATTAAGAATTATATCAATCTACCAAACACTAAAAAATCTACAAATTTTGGTACAATTCTACGTGGTCACTGTGATTTTAGGTGACAAAGATCTATGTTAAATTTGGTTCATATCGTTTCATGTTTTGGTACACTCAAAAAAAGTGAACCCTCCATGGCACTAAAGCTAATTTTACTCTTCTTTAGTTTATGCAAATTATAATGTTTTAGTTAAAATTTAGTTAATATAGCTTTCTCTGAATTGTTTCAAGCAGGAAATATAGATGTATTTTTTTATTCACAAATATACCGAACAGGGTTTGGTATAGTCCAATTTCCGCATTTGTATTCTTGTGTATCTACAATTAACCTAAATTTTAGGACACAATAATTAAGAAAAATTGTTTTAAAATAAGAGAATTTTAATAGAAAGAGATTTCACTAACATTGCTTCAACAATTGTTTTTTTTTTTTAAATTTAAGACACAAATCTAGGAAATTTGCGTCTCTCGGTTAAAGTCGATATCTCATTTAATTTTAAGATGGCTACTTACTTAAAGAAAAAAGATGTCAAATAACCAAAGCTTGTAAGTTCTGATATCAGTGTTTGCCTAATTTCATTTCATTCTAATGTTTTGCAAAGTAACACCGGTGTTTTTAAATTGTGAAATTCTTGGGAGAGAACATATCAGCTTCGACCCTGTTAACCACCTTTTTCGCTTGGCTTGACTACCAAAGAAAAAAAAACTCATTGTGTTTAAACTCCTTATTAAATAGAAGGTTATAGTCATATATATGCGAGTGTGACAACCGAAACTATATCCTTCTTTTGAAAAGTGCTACTAAGTAAACTAAAAAGTCATATTGAGGAAATATTTGTATATGATCTTAAATCAATATTTCCATGTATATCAATCCAATAGGTAAATTTGCGATTCCATGTCGTACTAAAATTGCAAATCTTGACATTTTTAGGCCATTAGGCATGATAAAACAATGGGAACGGATGAAATTCATCAACGTGAAAGGGAAAAATAATGTTTAGGTTAAATTGAGTGTCGGTATATATACACACACAAACACCAGTATGCTCTTAGCAAATCAAGCGGTTTTAACATAAATTTTACGAAAACGGATATAAGCCACATATACACACTCATACACATTTAAAATTCTACCATAGCTATACTAATATATGAAAGAAGTAAACTGATATTGGGAAGGGGCTACATAGTCCTCGTACAACTAACATTATACGGAAGAACATAAAGCATGTGGTCGGTGGTTTTCTATCCCTATTGGCTGTGAATGAAGGAAACCCATTTACGTGCCTTGTTACGCAACTCCTGAAGTACTATGTTCTCGTACTTGTACTTGAGTCCTTGTCTAAATGAATGAAATATAAACTGAATTTAAAATGTGATTTAACAAAAAAAAAAAAAAGTTTTTGACTCTCGAAACATAAAAGACCCAACCACGAAGTAAACGAAAATCCTACCATTAAATTACATTTTTCTGCTCATGTGTGCGTAGGTGTGTTTGTGTGTAAGCCAATGCTTGTATGAGCGGTAAATTCTTGTAATTTTCCCAAGTTGAAACATGAATGAATGGCCAGCCATATCTGGCCCAATGATGGTGGCTAGAAGAACAGCTTTGGGGGCTTGATGGCATACATTCGTATTTGTAAGTAACATGTATTTATATACTTACTCGTATGTTATTTAAACTAAAAGCCAAGTAATTTATGCTTTTAAAACGTGTTTGAAATATTTCCTTATTTTACTCCAACTTGATATTTTATCGCTTGCGTAAGACGAGAGAAAATTGTTTTGCTTTCACCGGATATGAAGGCTGTAATATCTTCTCGACTTCCTTGCAAAATTTCAAAATGACCAAAAACCGTACCGAACAAAAATCACAAAAACGTAAAAAATGCCAAAAGTACATAACGAAAGCACTTTGAAATGAAAATAAAAAGCTCAAACTAATTACATACAATGAAATCATGAAAGAAGAAATGTTTTTTTTTTTTTTTTTTTATTTTGGTTTCGTTTATGTTTCTTCTTTTTTTCTTTCGCTTTTAAATGCAGTATATTAAATCACTTCCCATACATAGGTAGGTAGGACAGACATACAGCGAAAATGGGATGTCAGAAAAAGTTGTGTTAGGGGAAATACACAAAATATGTGAAAAATTCAAACGGGAAGGAGCTTCTAATAAATATCCCTTTGACAAGAAAAAGCCTTATAAACACCGATAGTGCTACTTTAGCTAACGAACTTATGGACATATTTATAATTTTGTCTATATGAGAAAACAACAAAATCAAATTTTCTATAGACATCACATTTTGACAAGATTTTCTATAGAAATAAATTTTGGACAAAATTTTCTATAGAAATAAAAGTTTTAATATAGAACTAAAATTTTGACAAAATTTCCTATACAAATAAAATTTCACAAATTTTCATTTACCACAAAAATGCTGACATAATTTTCCCATGGAATAAAATTTTCTATAGACATAACATTTTGACCACATTTTCTCTTGGAACAAAAGTTATGACAAAAAATTCCTATAGAAATAAAATTTTGAAAAAAAAATCTAGTAATAAAATTTTGATAATATAATCTTTTGGAAGAAAATTTTCTCTAGGAATAAAATTTTGGCAAAATTTTCTAAAGGATATACAGTCGAAGCTCAGTTTTAGGAACGATATATTGTCATGCCCTTTCGTTATTAAGAAAAATTCGTTAAATAGGACGGCCATTTTTAAGGTTAAGTTTCATTGAAAATCTTAGTTTTCGCCATGTGAGAAGAAATTCATGAGTATTTTGGGAAAATTATGGTATGTATTTAAATATAATATAAAAATAAAAATTAAAAAATAATAAAAATTAAAAAATATAAAAAATTAAAATACCTTTTTAAAAAAATGAAGGTCTTTAATATATCTCTATTATTTTTTTACAACAAATTTTAGCTCACGACGGCCGCATAAACCTATATCAATAGTCTTGCTGTGCGATCTAGCATCTTCTTAACATCGCACATTTTTTATTTCAAGAAATCCCAAATTTGTTTCTAGTCCCCATGTTCGAGCTGGACCAGGTCCTTGCTTATTTCTTCGCCGATATAGTGCGTTTTATATATTTTTAAATGAGAGAAGGTAGTGTCCACAGTATCTTCATCCTCAATATACGCAACTGTTCGGAGTTAGGACCACAGTTGACACTCGAACTAAAAATAATTTTCTCTAAATTGTCTTTTCTATAAACAATTTTTTGAATATATTATTTCTATAAAAACAAGTATATACAGCAGTAAGTTCGGCCGGGCCGAATCTTAAATACCCACCACCATGAATCAAATATTAGGGTTTCCTTTGAAATTTCAGGGGGGTTTGATGACAGACATTCTCCCAAGCAGAGCAAATACTAGTACACTTCCCCAAGATAAATTTCAAGATTTTACCTATGAAGACTATATCAGATTCTGGATTTATAAGAACCATTTTTGTTTGAGTTTTAGATGAATCATTAACATCTCTTGTAAGTGTGCAAGAAAATTATAAAATAACGTCTTGATTTGAAATCTTAAATCTGTAGATTTTCACCCAAGAAGTAAAATCTGGAAATTTTACATTGAGTTTCAAGCAATTTTCATGATAAGTGCGCCTTCTATACCCTCAAGAAGTTAAATCGGTCTATATGGAGGCATTGCCAAACCGATAAAAAACTAATCCGATACACGTTTTTGTAAGCCCAAAATACCAGAATATTTACAATTTCCGGCAAATCGGATAAAAACTACGGTTTCTAGAAACCCAAGGAGTTAAATCGGGAGATCGTTCTTATGGGGTCTATACTAAAATATGGACCGATATTCACCGTTTTCGGCACACCTCTTTATGGCCCGAAAATACCTTAAGATTTCCAATTTCAGGCAAATAGTATAAAAACTTCGGATTCTAGAAGCCCAAGAAGGAAAATCGGGAAATCGGTCTATATGGGGGCTATACCAAAATATGGACCGATACTCACCATTTTCGGCACACCTCTTTATGGTCCTAAAATACATCTAGATTTCCAATTTCAGGCAAATTGGATAAAAACTACGATTTCTATAAGCCCAAGACCCCAAATCGGGAGGTCAGTTTGTATGGGGACTATATCAAAACCTGGACCGATATAGCCCATCTTCGAACTTGACCAGCCTGCAGATAAAAGACGAGTTTGTGCAAAATTTCAGCACGATTGCTCCATTATTGAAGACTGTAGCGTGATTACAACAGACAGCCAGGCAGACAGACAGACAGACAGACGGACATGGTTATTCGTCTTAGAATTTCTCCCTGATCAAGAATATATATACTTTATATAGTCGGAAATCGATATTTCGATGTGTTACAAACGGAATGACAAACTTATTATACCCCCGTCACCATTCTATGGTGGTGGGTATAAAAAATTGTTAAAATTTTATTCCTATAGAATATTTTGTCAAAATGTTATTTCTATAGAAAATTTTATCAAAATTTTATTTCTATGGAAATTTTTTTCAAAATTTTATTTCTATTGAAGATTTTGTCAAAATTTTATTTCTATAGAAAATTTTGTCAAAATTTTATTTTGATAGTAAATTTCTTCAAAATTTTATGTCAATAGAATATTTTGTCACAATTTTATTTCTATAAAAATTTGTCAACATTTTATTTCGATAGAAAATTTTATCAAAACTTTTTTTCGATAGAAAATATCGTCTTAGAATTTCTCCCTGATCAAGAATATATATACTTTATATAGTCGGAAATCGATATTTCGATGTGTTACAAACGGAATGACAAACTTATTATACCCCCGTCACCATTCTATGGTGGTGGGTATAAAAAATTGTTAAAATTTTATTCCTATAGAATATTTTGTCAAAATGTTATTTATATAGAAAATTTTATCAAAATTTTATTTCTATGGAATTTTTTTTCAAAATTTTATTTCTATTGAAGATTTTGTCAAAATTTTTTTCTATAGAAAATTTTGTCAAAATTTTATTTTGATAGTAAATTTCTTCAAAATTTTATGTCAATAGAAAATTTTGTCACAATTTTATTTCTATAGAAAAATTTGTCAACATTTTATTTCGATAGAAAATTTTATCAAAACTTTTTTTCGATAGAAAATAGTTTTCAAAATTTTATTTCTATGAAAGTTTTGTCAAAAGTTTATTTCTATAGAAAAACTTTTCAAAATTTGTTTTCTTTGTTTTTCTCTAAATTTTATTTCTTTAGCTAAGCATAGAATAAGACAGCACTCATTGATAAGAGAAAAGCACCTGTGGCATCACACTGGACTGAATTGCTCCCTTAGACCAAAATATCGGGCTGCCTCTATACCTAACTTAATCTATCATACGAAAACGGTATTCAATGACAGGTCGTTGTATATCGTTTTCCAGACATTTGATGGAATCTCTCATCTCTTGGTGTTTGTCGTACTACCTTTGTATTTCCCTTGTTGTGTTTGAAATGTACATATTGCAATCTTGGAAATACCGTACTTTATAGGCATTTCCGAAGGGTTGAAACTATTGAAAATATTGATTTTTTGTCTAAAGAATGTTTATTTAGACTCATTCGTTTTAATACACAGACCATCGCATAATTACAACTAAACTCAGAGAAGTCGGATTTTTCTTTTTCGTAAAATCGAACGTAAATTTTGTTTATTCGTTCGCTATTTAGAATACTCAATGTTAAGAAGTTGGACGTTCATCAAATTGGATTTTCGACTAGTAGGTTATTCGTTAAACAGAGCTTCGACTCTACTTTCAAAGGCCATTGGGTATAAGTTCTCCTATGCTGCACCCTTTCGATATTGAAGCTACACAGAAAAAACTGAAACAAAATAAAAATCAATTATTGGCATAATTGAATGAAAAAATTATATCAAATACGATTTTTATTAAGTCAAACATGAAAATAATTGGTTGAATGAAAAACTGGCAAAAATATCAAAATTCACTGGTAATTGAATTCACAACACATCAATTACTATGTTCAATTGGACCAAGTATAAAAGTTATTGATTTAAGTATAATGCGTAATTGCCTGATAAAACTGTTTATGACGTTGCTACGTAACAAAAAATAAATTAATACAAACAATAAAATGTCATTTCTTGTTATTATTAAGAATCTTCTTATGAAAATGGTCGAATTTACCCGCAAATAAACCGTGGTATCGGTACCGCGATTCGAAATGTTAACATTTACAACATTTTTGGCGCACCATTTTTGGCGCAGGTAAGTACCTTTATCTAAATACCAGTTTTTTTGGTCAAGCGCGTTTTTTGGAAACTACACTGAAAGAATTCTCTTCGTAAAAATGAACGTTTTCATTGTGAGTCTAACCTGTGACGTGTTGGTAGAATTCTTTCTCTCTCTCAAGCACATTCAAGAAATACTCATGTACGTTCACGCAAACAGAACTTTTAAAGACGATTAACGGTTCACAACAATTTTTAGACTCACGAGAATTCTCGTGACTTCGACTATTAGTCGGGATCACGACGAAAGTATCACAGCACAAACTTTTTACTATGGAAAGTTAATTTAATATATTTAGTACATTTTTCTACGTTCGTAAAATTTTTAAAATTCGCTGAAAACTTTAATAAATTATGTAAATGATTTCTTTCGTTGTATAAACTTACACACATCCTGAATTGGGTCGTTTAAAAACTTGCGAATAAGCTTTGGAATATATATACAATTACATTCTATTTGTTTTTGCAATTAGTTCGTGTACACGTCAAATTGCCCTATTAATGAATATAAGCCGACTGTCAAAAATATGTGGCCTAGAGGAAAATGTGTTTACTTCGAAAACGGGGATTTCGAGGATTTCTTCCCAGCAACAGAAGGTAAAATCATGTAACACTTTGAAATGAATAGATGTTTGTATTACAGAAGAGCAGGATGCCTAAACAAATCGCATATAAATGAGGAAGATTTGGGAAATTCCAGCAGGTGGTACAGATAATTCAAAAAATTTGTGAGTTAGCCTGTTAAATACGTCGTTTATAATGAATATTATGTATTTTTCTACCAAACATGTACTTCGCTGTATTTTCAATTATACATATTTTCAGAATTTCTTTTTATACCCTCCACCATAGGATGGGGGGTATATTAACTTTGTCATTCCGTTTGTAACACATCGAAATATTGCTCTAAGACCCCATAAAGTATATATATTCTGGGTCGTGGTGAAATTCTGAGTCGATCTGAGCATGTCCGTCCGTCCGTCCGTCCGTCTGTTGAAATCACGCTAACTTCCGAACGAAACAAGCTATCGACTTGAAACTTGGCACAAGTAGTTGTTATTGATGTAGGTCGGATGGTATTGCAAATGGGCCATATCGGTCCACTTTTACGTATAGCCCCCATATAAACGGACCCCCAAATTTGGCTTGCGAGGCCTGTAAGAGAAGCAAATTTCATCCGATCCGGCTGAAATTTGGTACATGGTATTAGTATATGGTCTCTAACAACCATGCAAAAATTGGTCCACATCGGTCCATAATTATATATAGCCCCCATATAAACCGATCCCCCGATTTGGCTTGCGAGGCCTCTAAGAGAAGCAAATTTCATCCGATCCGGCTGAAATTTGGTACATGGTGTTAGTATATGGTCTCTAACAACCATGCAAAAATTGGTCCACATCGGTCCATAATCATATATAGCCCCCATATAAACCGATCCCCCGATTTGACCTCCGGAGCCCCTTGGAAGAGCAAAATTCATCCGATTCGGTTGAAATTTGGTACGTGATGTTAGTATATGGTATCCAGCAACCATGCAGGAATTGGTTTATGTCAGTCCATAATTATATATAGCACCCATATAAACCGATCCCAAGATTTGACCTCCGGTGCCTTTTGGAGAAGCAAAATTCATCCGATCTGGTTGAAATTTTGTACGTGGTGGTAGTATATGATATTTAACAACCATGTCAAAAGTGGTCCATAACAATTATATATAGCCCCCATATAAACCGATCCCGAGATTTGGTTTTGGAGCCTCTTGGAGGAGCAAATTGCATCCGAGTCAGTTGAAATTGTGCTAGTATATGGCCGTTAACAACCATGCCTAACTAGGTCCATATCGGTCTATAGTTATATATAGCCCTCAGATAAATCGATCCCCAATCACACAAAAATTGGTCCATATCAATAATTGTATATAGCCCCCATATAAGCGACCCCCATATTTCAATTCTGGCTCCCTACGTACCGTGCAAAAGTCCATATCGATTCGTAATTATTTGTAGACTTATTTACACATATTTTTTTGTCTAATGTATGGACTAACTCACAATTTAGAAAACGATTTAAGATACCACAACCCAAGTAATTCGATTGTGGATGACAGTCTTTCGTAGAAGTTTCTACGCAATCCATGGTGGAGGGTACATAAGATTCGGCCTGGCCGAACTTACGGCCGTTTATACTTGTTTATAATAAAATGCATAAAATTTTTTTCAGAGTGTATTTGTATAATTTTCTTAAATTAATATAGATAGTACAAAGATTGTATTGATTAACATCGTAATAAACACAATTACGATAGTAATTGTGTAGGTTACAAAATTCTATAAACATTGTACTCAGTTCAATTACGACTGTAATTGAAAACACTTTATATACTTCAAATACTAATATATTTGGATTGAGTACTATGTCATTTGAATATTTTGACAAACTCCAATTACATTTATACTCAACGCAAATATTACTTCATTTGAAAATAGTTTTATGACAACCTTACAATTTGGGTAATTGGATTTACAATTTTCGTCATAAGCTGAAAATCAAATACAAAAATAATTGAATTCACAATTTTTGTATTTGACTCATTTATTCACTTTTTTCTGTGTATCACGTGGAATATGTTTACAAACTCGTGCGGCAAATCAATATCGAAGATAGGCTATACGTTTCGATATAGCGCTCATATAAAGCGATCCTCCGATTTGATATTTTGAGGAAATAGATGCCGCTACATTTCTCTGACTATTCTAAAATCAGAAATCTAGATATATTTTAGATTCATAAAAAGATTTTTATTTGGTCTAAAATGTATAACTTAATGTGGTTTAATTGGACTGGCAACTTTATTTTACAATTCTTCTATGGTGGTGACAGAAAAACCCATTCATACCCATTTCTTCTTCTTATGACATATGAATTCCCCATACATCGCTCTACGTAAAAAATTCTCTCTACGATATCCCTAAAATTTGTTATTTCTCCACCTCTCTCTCTCTCTCGGTCTCAAACCCCTGCATGAAGATGAAAAGTTAATTTTATGATATTGTAAAGTACAGAAAACATGCACTTACAATTCCATTCCTTCTGTTAATTAAGTCCACCAAACTCACAGACAATCAAAACAGACACCGAAATGAGGTAACAAAAGCCAGAAGCCTCCTCCATGGAAGCACAAATGAACTGCTCATAAACACAAAATGAGTTTTTGATGTGCCAAAGATAGCCGTCATTAAATTTCTCCAGGTAAAATGGATTTTATATCTTGGCAATTTGTTGCTATCGTTAATCTGTCTTGGTTTCATTTATTTCGCAAACATTAAAATGATTCGCAATGAATTTGCTTCAATTGAAATGTGTCTAGAATCTTGGGGCTAGAATCGAATACTCGCTCGAATTGATTCTTGAGGATGGAATTGCTGTTAATTAAACCGAAAGCACAAAAAAGCAAATTCTCGGAAGGCAAAAAGAGGAAAGATTAGACATTTCAATTTTTGATCTAAGCCATTCGTAACGAAAGTCAATGATACAATTTTATGTTTGATTATAAAAAAGATCTAAGAAAATTGCTGATGTAAATCATTTGATGGATTTTATTTCGTGGAATTAATAAAAACGAAAATAATAATAATAAATACCTTGTGAAAATGTGATGCGGATGTACTTTTGGAGCAAGTAAGAAAGGCATATACCCTGAAACATTAGGTTAGGTGGCAAGCCCGATGTATCAGGCTCACTTATACTATTCTGTACAATGTGATACCACAGTGGTGAACTTGAAAATTCCGCAAACACGACATATGTTAACCGGCATTTATACGAGAGAAGGCACAAACGAATATTTTTTTTTTTTTTTTTTGGGAAAATTGGTATTCAGTTTTTTTCAAACCTCGGCTTTTTTTCAACGTAACACCATACTCTCTGTATCAATGCCAAATAAATGGCATATTCCACTTTCCTTTCTAACTAATTCTTGTTTTGTGGTTAGTTATGTTGTTTCTATGTTACAAATACAATATCCTCTTCCCACACTCGTAATAGCATTCCCTGCTATCCATTGACATATGACACACAGCCACACACGTGTATTTCAACAACTTCTTTATATCCTTGTATCATGTATTTCCTTTACGGTCCTTTGGTGCGAATGTGCTGCATGTTTTCTATCAATTTAATATAATAATTGGTATTTTTAACATTGTGATTGTAAGCGGAAAACGTGATTTCATTTCTTAAGTGTTTTTCCCCCTTCTTCACCCCCGTAGACACCATCATCACAACCCCATTCCAACAAAATACAGCTCTGTGAATTGTAAGCAGTTTCTTGGGGTTTCAATTTTTTTTTTTGCTTCATTTGTTCTTTTTTTTTTGGAATATATTTTTTCGCCAAACATAAAGGGACATCTAAACGATTTATACAGAAATTGTGAATTACGAAAATACACAGATGTGATTGTGTTGGAATTGTCCTTGTGGGAATATTCAATGTAAAAGCAAGAGAAAAATGAAATCTTTTTTGTTTTATGTTGTAAGAGCAAAAACAAAATTTTTTATATAATTTAAATTGGTTAAATATTTTCTACAAACTATATTTTTATTAAAAAAAAAATATAGATAATTTAATATTAAATAAAAAACTCGATTCACAGCCTAAGCATAGCCCAAGCATATGCCCAACATTCCTGCACTGAAATAAATATCGTTGTGAGGCCAAAAATTTCATGTCCTTAAAATACGAATGCGAATTTGCTTAGCATACACACAAACATTTTTTTTTTTTGATTCAATCACGAAATTAATTGATCCAATTATTTTTTAATTGAAATGTCTTCACTCACAGAAATTATAGTATCAATTAAAAAATTAATTGAAGGTCAATTAAAAAATTAATTTATCCAATTTGATTTGATTTATTTATTTTAAAGACCTGTACAACAAGAATAGTAGATTCTTATAATTAGAGTACAGGAAACATTATCCGATGTTTGTATAATTACATAGAAAAAACTTAAAAGTAGTTGGAAAATAATAATACTAATAACATAATTTCGAAGTTAAAAAACCAAAAGTTAAAGTGACTAACAAAAAAAAGATGAAGCAAACAAAGTAAAGGAAACTTCAGAACTGATTGAATAAGAGCGTATAAGATATCAATGAAATTAAAGATAATTTAAGTTAACCGACATAGGTACAATCATAAAAAAAATAAATAAATAAATATTACAGAAATGAAAATTTTAAAAGAGATAGAGATTAACAATTAAACTATATGTTTACTATCATGATTATGGAAATATTAAAAATGGTAGAATACACAACATTCAATAAACAAATTAAAGATTCAAAGACGTTCAGGAGATAGCGAAGTGATTAAACAATTTCGCCTTAAATTTATTGGTGTCACTAACAGTTTGAATATTGATAGGTAGAGAGCTCCAATGGCGAACGGACGATATGAAGAATTGCCAGTCGGAAACAAGGCTGCGTTGCACTAATGGTATAATATAATTCTACCAATAAATTAAAAAATTAATTGATACTATTAATTTTTGTGATTGATTTTTGTTTCAATTAAAAAATTTGTTGAATCAATTAAATTTTTAATTGAATATTTTTTAAAACTCAATTAAAATTTTAATTGGAAAAATGTTCGTGAAATTTTGTTTTTGTGTAGAAGGCATATTTTTCTGATGTAAAGTTTTTGTCTTTGTGAGTCGACTTAAAACTAGACATCATTATATGAATGAAAATTTTGTTTGACTAAGGTCGACTTGGTTCTTTTAGGCCGATAGCCTCTAGTTGCTAGTGCCCGTATAAATAAGTTTATTATAATTTGTAATTATAATAAATTAAATAATAAATAAAATAAAATTTAATAGTTTTGAAAAATTCTTCTAAATGAAATTGTCCTTTAATTTATTTTCTATTGTCCTTTCGCATTACATAGCAAAAACGCGTTCAAAATTTTCAATCGCCTTTAGGAAGGCGATTTTTACTGGAAATATTGCATAATTTCTGCTCCTCAAGGACTTTGATATCACATGAAGAAAAAAGCTAAAATGTGGAATAAATTAAAATTTGATTTCTAGAATCAAATACGCTTATCTCAAATTTAAAAAGGAATTTGCCTTACTTCTATTCTCCCCTCCAGGCCATGATGTTTTTTTTTTAGTGTGCTACTAAATAAAGTTATGAGATCCGAAGCTTATGAGATCACGCTCATTCACACTCAAATTTAATGTTGAATTATTCTACGCACTTTCGACTTCTCAAATCAGTGCCGTGCCACTCTAAAAGAAGTCAACATTGTTTTCTAAAATTTATGAATTTTTCTTCAACCATAGCCAGCTATTCTATGTCTGAGATGTCGTTATAATTCTTCGCTCTCCCTCTCTACACTGAAAAAAAAGCATACTCGGTTCCAAAGATTTTGTCTTTACTTTAAAAAATTTGGTATTGATTCTGAGCCAAAGAAGCGGAGAATACAAGTAAGGATACTTTTAAGACACAATTCTCTTTTAAATTTAGGTTTTGTGTACTTGCTTCTAGGAAGCAAATTTTAATTTTTCGTTTTCTCAATTTTTTTTCTTTATATGCTATCAAAGTCGTTTAAAAACGAGTTAACGGCAACTTTATTTTCCAAATTAGGACTCGACTTCCAGTAGAAATTATGCTATGTTTGAAGTAAAAAACTTCTTTAAAATAAAGTTTTGAAAAACATGTCCTATATTTGAACGATTTTTTGCTTTGTAGTCAAGATGCAAAAAGACAACAAATTTAAAGACAATTTCATTAAATTTAAAGAATTTTTCTGAATTATTAAAGTCAAGTTGACCTTAGACTATAAATTTTTTCTTTCATGTTAAGATACCCATTTTTAAGTCAAATCACTTAATTATAAGGAAAATACAACTTCATTGAAAAGTTTATCGACTTTTGGACAAGGAAAATCACTTTATTTTAGAGAAATGCGTCTTCAATGCTAAGCAAAATTTGTATTCGTATTTTAAAGACATGAAATCTTTGACCTCACGACAATATTTTTTTCAGTGTAAAAATTGAGAATGAAAATGTAAATTAAAAATATACAATATTTTCAAAAAAAAAAAGATAAATTTCTGAAAAATTTCCTTATTCCCACTTTCACTTTACAGAGACGTGTTATTTTACAAGAGCCTTTAAAATCACCAATTTGCAACATCACCGACTTGCGAAAAGTTCTCAAACTCATAACCATAGAGGTATAATTTGTAATAATCTACGAACTTTCTCCTTTTCATATCAGTGCCGTGAGATCTTGCCGTACTCCAAACTTTGTTTCAAGTGATATTCTCCTTAAAATTACAAATTTTTAATATGACAAATTTAGGACAAAATTAAAAATTTAAGAAAAATTGACTCGTTCATTCCAATTATGCACTTTCGCCTTTCCAAATCGGCGATGTGAGGTTTTACTCATGTCCTAAGTATATTTTCGACAACTTTTACAAATTTATGAATTTTTACTTAAAATTGTCAATTTTAAGGTGGACAATTTGCGAAAAACCGACACTCTCGTAGCCATATACGTAACATATAGTTCTAGTTAGGTTAGGCAAAGTGGCAGTCCGATATTTCAGGCTCACTTAGACTATTCAGTCCATAGTGATACCACAGTGGTGAACTTCTCGCATATCACTGATTTCTGTCCGATTTTATGTTTAGCTCAATAATAAGAGACCTCCTTTTTATAGTCGAGTCCGAACGGCTTTCCACATTGCTTTGAAACGCTCAGTAATGTCACCAGCAGGGGGATAATCCACCGCGGAAAAACTTTTTGGTGTTTGGTCAAAACGGGGTTTGAACCCACAACCCAAGGCGGCCATGCTAACTATTGCACCACGGTGGTTCCCGGCCATGTACGCATAACTTGAATTATTCTTTCACCTTTGCAAAACAGAGATTTAAGAAAAATTAAAAGTCTGTTTCTAGAACGTTTACAAAATTGGGAATTTTCTCTTAAAATGACTAACTAGCTGAATAACTTGCAAGACATTAAATTCAGAGTGAAGCGATTTTCAACGGCAATAACATGTACACCCAGAGAAGGAATATGATCACCTCAAACATATTTTAAGAGCAAAATGTTTTTTGGGTGGTGACCATGTAGCATGGTTTTCGCAACCATATTATTTTGTCGGAAATCATGTATCTGATTTCGGCAAGCAGCTTATATTTGACGAGAAAATAACATTGTAGTGGCAAACATGTTACATGGTCACCATACAAAAATAACATTTTGCTCTTGAAACATGTTTGAGGTGATCATATTCCTTCTTTGCGTGTACTTGGAATGTGAAAATATGTATTCTTTATTTTTTTTTCGACATGATGGCTTTCTTAACAAATAGAAGAACGCTTTAGCACCCAGCAAAAAATTTGGAAATTCTTCTCAAGGCACAACTTTAAAAGAACTTCCAAAAATGCTCTACCAAAGATGTTATTTATTTTAACTGCACAGGAAGTTCATTTGAGTCAATTTCTTTATAACTCGCTTTTTACATATTTTCAATGGGATTTTTTTTTTGTGTTTCAAATAGGTTAAAAACAGATTAAGAATTAATAAAATGATACAAATTATTTAAATTTAGCCGAAAAAAAATTCTAAATTCTTTGTTGAAAAATTTCGAATTTTTGAAAATATTTGATCACAAAAGTTCCAGACAAGCGTTATAATACATTAAAAATCATAAAAAATTTTAAAGATTATTTATTTGTCAAAATATCACAAAATTTCTTAATTCACATCCAAAACACTGAATTCGCCTTACACCTTAAGAAGTGAAAATTCAAATTCAGTGCAGCGGCTGTTGAAATGGTGAACATCCGTGCTAGGACGAGCCCATGTTAAATTCATCGCTTCTGCGTCAATGTGGAACCACTTCCGGATCCAAAAAGAACATTTTCACTACTTTTTTTTTGCTGGGCAATTCCCAAATACTTTAAATAAATAGTTTCTCCAATACAGGGTCATAATAGGGATGTGGAAACATCACCCATCAAAAAATGGTTTTCTTTTTAAAAAATAAAGGCATTTTAACTAAAACAAAGTAAATAATGTTTGCTCTAAAAATGGTTTTCTTTAAAATTAGAACCAGGATTTTTCCGTCCTTCCGTTACAGTTGTATGTCTTTAAAGCAATCCAATTTCTCATTGAAGTAAAAAACGTATTTGTTATTAGAATAGGCTAAAACTTAATTTATTTTTTCTTAAATAAGAAAACGTTTTTACTTTGAAGTATTTGTTATAATTTTCATTTATTGGAATTTATTTGTACATTGTCTACCGAAAGCCATTATATGTTATATGTGTACTAAAATACTTAACTTCCTAAGTAGTTTGATTTATTTTCCAATGTTATACAAGTAGGCTAGAAATATTTTCTATATTGTTAGGTACTAAAACACATGTTGATAATATTTTATATCCTGCGCCACACTGTGGAAGAGGGTATTATAAGTTAGTGCATATGTGTGCAACACCCAGAGGAGACGAGATAGACACATGGTGTCATTGCAAATAATGCTCAGGGTGGGTCCCTGAGTCAATCTAGCCATGTCCGTCGGTCCGTCCGTCCGTCTGTCTGTGAACACATTTTTGTGATCAAAGTCTTGGTCGCAGTTTAAGTCCAATCGCCTTTAAATTTGGCACAAGTATGTGTTTTGGCTCAGAATAGAACCCTATTAATTTTAGAAGAAATCGGTTCAGATTTAGATATAGCTCCCATATATATATATATATTTCGCCCGATATGGACTTATATGGCCCCAGAAGCCAGAGTTTTACCCCAATTTGCTTAAAATTTTGCACAAGAAGAACAATTAGTACTATAGTCAAGTATGCCAAATTTTATTGAAATCGGTTCAGATTTAGATATAGCTCCCATATATATCTTTC
The DNA here is from genome assembly GCF_050003625.1 of Haematobia irritans. Taxonomy (NCBI): domain Eukaryota; kingdom Metazoa; phylum Arthropoda; class Insecta; order Diptera; family Muscidae; genus Haematobia; species Haematobia irritans. The sequence continues at coordinate 170,192,951 of NC_134398.1, forward strand.
GTCCGATATGGACTAATACGGTCCCAGAAGCCAGAGTTTTAGCCCAATTTGATTGAAATTGGGCTAAAACTCTAGGAGTGCAATTACAGACTTAGATATAGCTCCCATATATATCTTTTCCCCGATTTTCCGATTTACGTGAAATTTTGCACAGGGGCTAGAATTAAAATACTAAGTATGCATGTCAAATTTGGTTGAAATCGGTTCAAATTTCTATATAGCTTCCATATATATGTTTTTCCGATTTGGGCAAAAATGACCAAAATACCCACATTTTCCTTATAAAATCGCCGCTGCTAAGTCGAAATCTTGTAAGAGTGACTCAAATATTCCTTTATTTCTAATACATATCTATCGACTGATAAATCATAAATAGACTTTTGCGAAGTTGCCTCAAAATTAGTTCAGATTTAAATATTTCCCATATTTTCTTACTAACATAAAGTACCATCCCAGATTATAAATTCTGTTTGGATGGAGTCAGATTTAAATGTGTGTATTTAAGACAAAAACCTTTATATTTAGCCCCCAACACATTTGACGGATTTGATATGGTATCGAAAATTTAGATCTACAAAATAATATAGTCGGCCCCGCCCGACTTTAGACTTTACTTACTTTTTCGTTTGAAATTTGTAGAATAAACTCATTTAGCTTTTCGACTAAGTGAGATAGCTCTTTAAATTACAATTCTTTCTATATCCTGGTAGTGCAAATAAAATAAAAACATAAATTAAAATTTTTAACAATTTGTTTAATTCGGTATTAAAAGAATTAAGATATAAGTAATTCAGTCTAGGAATGCATGTAATTTGTATTCAAAGCAATTAATTTTAAATGCCAAAATTTTCCTTTCTCTTTCTAGGTAAGCTTGCTATACAAAACCAAAAAAAAAAAAATAGAAAGTCAAAGATTCTTATATTTTGGTAAGTTGAAATTTTCAAAGCAATTAAGCTTCTTATATATAATTAAAATTTAATTGGAATTTATTGCACAACAAAAAAGAAAAAAAGAATAATTTCAAGAGAAAACCAATAAAGAATAAATATGTATTGTATAGCATATTTATTTCTTTTGACTAAATTACAAAAAAATAAGAAAATAAATTAAGGAGCAAGAAAAATCTCTTTTTTCACTGACTGCACTTTTTATATCATAGCTTTGGCTATTGAATTGGTGAATCAAAATTTATGTTACCAAGGTCATTTAAAATAATTGAATTTCTATGAAAGCTCACCTGATCCAGGACCATAATATTACAACATTATTATTATTAGTATTGTTGTATTCTTATAGCATATAAAAAATAAACGATTTTATTGTAATTCTGTATTTTCTTTTTATTTTCTATAAATACCACAAATACTTGCAAAATTTATTACAATCAAATAACATTTCGTCCCCCCGTTCTAATGGATTACAAAGTAGAAAATGATAAATCAGATTTTTGTTGTTATTCTTGCTATCAACGTTTGGTCCCTTCTTTGGCAAAAGTCAAAACCAATAATGTGGCATTACTTATACTGCTGAACAGCAGGAATAGAAAAACAAAAAGACGGCTACAAAGTAATCAAAGCAATAAGAAGGCAAAACAAACGAACGAGCACAGAAACTACCCCATAGAGGATAAGAAAGCACGAAATCATACGCAAAAAACTTTGAACATAAAATTAATCTCATATGATTTTACTACGACCAAGTTCAATAACGTCTTGTGCGACACAGATTTCCAATGGAAACAGAGAGAAAGAATACAATAATAACAATGGGAGGTATTTTTTATTCTACCCAAATTCTTAAGTTTCATCTTAACTATAAATTTAGTTTTAATTTTTTATGTGTTTTGATTTTTAGTTTTAATTTAAAATTTTTATTTTTATTTTTATTTATAATTTTAATTTTAATTCTAAATTTAATTTTAATTTGTTATTTTTATTTGTGTTTTTAATTTAAATTTTTATTTGAATTTTCATTAAATTTAGATTATTTTGAATTTTAGTTTTTACTGTAGTCTTAATGTTATCTTAAATTTAATATTTTTAATTTTGATTATACCCTGCGCCACACTGTGGAACAGGGTATTATAAGTTAGTGCATATGTTTGTAACACCCAGACGGAGACGAGATAGACACATGGTGTCTTTGGCAATAATGCTCAGGGTGGGTCCCTGAGTCGATATAACCATGTCCGTCTGTCCGTCTGTCCGTCCGTCCGTCCGTCCGTCTGTCTGTGAACACATTTTTGTGATCAAAGTCTAGGTCGCAATTTAAGTCCAATCGCCTTCAAATTTGGCACATGTTCCTAGTTTGGGTCAGAATAGAACCCTATTGATTTTGGAAGAAATCGGTTGAGATTTAGATATAGCTCCCATATATATCTTTCGCCCGATATGCACTAATATGGACCCAGCAGCCAGAGTTTTATACCGATTTGCTTGAAATTTTGTACAAACATAACACTTTGTCGTATAGTCAATCGGTTCAGAGTTAGATATAGCTCCCAAATCGGTTCCCAAATCGGTTCAGATTTAGATATAGCTCCCATATATATCTTTCGCCCGATATGGACTTATATGGCCCCAGAAGCCAGATTTTTGGCCGAATTTGTTTGAAATTTTGCACAGAGAATAGAATTAGCATTGCAGCTATGCGTGCCAAATTTGGATGAAATCGGTTCAGATTTAGATATAGCTCCCATATATATCTTTCGCCCGATATTGACTAAAATGGTCCTAGAAGCCAGAGTTTTGGCCCAATTTGATTGAAATTTTGCACAGGGAGTAGAATTAGCATTGCAGCTATGCATGCCAAATTTGGTTGAAATCGGTTCGGATTTAGATATACCTCCCATATATATCTTTCGCCCGATATGGACTTATATAGACCCAGAAGCCAGAGTTTTACCCCAATTAGCTTAAAATTTTGCACAAGGAGTACAATTGGTAGTATAGTCATGTGTGTCAAATTTGATTGAAATCGGTTCAGATTTAGATATAGCTTCCATATATATTTTTCGCCCGATATGGACTTATATGGCCCCAGAAGCCAGAGTTTTGGCCCAATTTGGTTGAAATTTTGCACTAGGAGTACAATTAGTAATATAGTCATGTGTGCCAAATTTGATTGAAATCGGTTCAGATTTAGATATAGCTCCCATATATGTTTTTCTGATTTCGACAAAAATGGTCAAAATACTAACATTTTCCTTGTTAAATCGCCACTGCTGAGTCGAAAAGTTGTAAAAAAGACTCTAATTTTCCTAAACTTCTAATACATTTATATCGAGCGATAAATCATAAATAAAGTTTTGCGAAGTTTCCTTAAAATTGCTTCAGGTTCCACCCTAGTGCATTAGCCGACTTAAATTTTGAGTCTATAGATTTTGTAGAAGTCTATCAAATTCTGTCCAAATCGAGTGATATTTAAATGTATGTATTTGGGACAAACCTTTATATATAGCACCCAACACATTTGACGGATGTGATATGGTATCGAAAATTTAGATCTACGAAGTGGTGCAGGGTATAATATAGTCGGCCCCGCCCGACTTTAGACTTTCCTTACTTGTTTTACTATTGTATTAATGAACATTCTAATTGTCTCAATTTTTCGTTATGGAGTTTTTTTGGTAATTTTTATTTTTTTTTTTAATTTTTGGTAGATTATTTTTGGCAACCGTGGTCATTACACCCAAGGAATTGTGTTATCCTTGGGTGTAATGACCACGGTTGCCAAAAATAATCTACCAAAAATTAAAAAAAAAAAATAAAAATTACCAAAAAAACTCAAAAAAAATTACTGTTGCCAATAAAATTTTTGTAGTTATTATGAAAAAATGTTTCTTCGAAAAAAATTATTTATTTTTTTATGGTCACTTCAATTGCGACAATTTATTTGGGTGTATTATAAATATGTCCAAATTTTTTGTTTATGCAACAAGGGAAAATTGATATTTCTACAAAAAGGGAAAACTTATCCACAATTAACTTTGACCTTAGACTCACGTTGACTTAATATTGAAAATTGAGTTAGCATTTTATTTCTGTAGGAAATTTGCTCAAAATTGTATTTCCATAGAAAATTTTGTCAAAATTTTACTTCTATACAAAATTTTGTCAAAATTTTATTTCTATACAACATTTTGTCAAAATTTTATGACATAGACAATTTCGTCTAAATTTTCTTTCTATAGAAAATTTAGTCAAAATTTTATTTCTATACAAAATTTTGTCAAAATTTTATTTTAATAGAAAATTTTGTCAAAATTGTATTTCTGTAGAAAATGTTGTCAAAATTTTATGACTATAGACAATTTTGTCAATATTTTATGACTGTCGAACATTTTGTCAAAATTTTATTTCCAAAGAATATTTTGGTCAAAATTTTATTTCCATAAAAAATTTTGACAAAATTTTACATCTATGGAAAATTTTATCAAATTTTATTTCTGTAGAAAATTTTGTTAAATCTTTATTTCTATAGAAAATTTTGTGAACATTTTATTTCTATAGAAAATTTTTGCAAAATTTTATTTCTATAGAAAATTTTTGGAAAATTTTATTTCTATAGAAAATTTATGGCAAATGTTATTTCTATTTGCAAAATTTTATTTCTATAGAAATCTTTCTCCAAGTTTCTATAGAAAATTTGGTGAAAATTTTACTTCTGTAGAAAATTTGGTCAAAATTTTATTTCTATAGAAAATTTTGTCAAAATTTGACTGCTATAGAACATTTTGTCGAAATTTTATTTCTATAGAAAATTTTGTCGAAATTTTATTTCTATAGAAAAATTTGTCAAAATTTTATTACTATAGAAAATTTTTGGAAAATTTTTCGAAAATTTTATTTCTATTTGTAAAATTTTATTTCTATAGAAAATTCTCTAAAATTTTGTATAGCAAATTTTGTCAAAATTTGATTTCTATAGAAAATTTTGTCGATATTTTATTTCTATAGAAAAATTTGTCAAAATTTTATGACTACAGAAAATTTTGTCAAAATTTTATTTCCATAGAATATTTTCCCAAAATTTTATTTCCATAGACAATTTTGTCGCAATTTTGTTTCCATAGACAATTTCGTCAAATTTTCTTTCTATATTTGTCAAAATTTTATTTCTATAGAAAGTTTTGTCAAAATTTTTTATTTCCATAGAACATTTTATCAAAATTTTATTTCCATAGAATATTTTATTAAAATTTTATTTCCATAGAATGTTTTGTCAAAATTTTATTTACATAGACAATTTTCTTTCTTAAGAAAATATTATTTCTATAGAAAGCTTTCTCAAAGTTTCTATAGAATATTTGGTCAAAATTTTATTTCCATAGACAGTTTTGTCAAAATTTTATTTCTATAGAAGATTTTGTCAACATTTTATTTCTATAGAAAATTCTGTCAAAATTTTATTTGAATAGACAATTTTGTCAAAATTTTATTTCCATAGACAATTTTGTCAAAATTTTATTTCTATAGAAAATTTTGTTAAAATTTTATTTCTATAGAAAATTTTGTTAAAATTTTATTTCTATAGAAAATTTTGACAAAAACATTTTTTTTTTCGATAGAAAATTTTGTCAAAATTTTATTTCCATAGACAATTTTGTCAAAATTTTCTTTCTAGAGAAAAATTTCTCAAAATTTTATTTCTATGGAAAGTTTCGTCAACATTTTATTTCTATAGAAAATTCTGTCAAAATTTTTTTTCAATAGACAATTTTGTCAAAATTTTATTTCTATAGAAAATTTTGTTAAAATTTTATTTCTATAGAAAATTTTGTTAAAATTTTATTTCTATAGAACATTTTGACAAAAACATTTTTTTTTCGATAGAAAATTTTGTCAAAATTTTATTTCCATAGACAATTTTGTCAAAATTTTCTTTCTATAGAAAAATTTCTCAAAATTTTATTTCTATAGAAAGTTTCGTCAAAATTTTGTTTCCGTAGAAAATTTTGTTAAAATTTTATTTCAATAGACAATTTTGTCATTTCCATAGACAATTTTGTCCAAATTTTCTTTCTATAGAAATTTTTTTTCAAATTTTATAGCGATAAAATTTTTATCAACATTTTATTTCCATAGACAATTTCGTCAAAATTTTATTTGCATAGAAAATTTTGTCAAAATATTATTTTCATTGAAAATTTTGTCAAAATATTATTTTCATAGAAAATTTTGTCAAAATTTTACTTCTATGGAAAATTTGCCAAAATTTTATTTCTATGGAAAAATTTTCCAAAATTTGATTTCTATAGAAAATTTTGTCAAAATTTTATTTCCATAGAAAATTTTGTCAAAATTTTATTTCCATAGACAATTTTGTCAAAATTTTCTTTCAATAGACAATTTTGTCAAAATTGTATTTCCATAAACAATTTTGTCAAAATTTTATTGCCATAGACAATTTTGTCAAAATTTTATTTCTATAGATAATTTTGTCAAAATTTTATTTCTATAGTAAATTTGGTCAAAATTGTATTTCCATAGACAATTTTGTCAAATTTTTTTTTCCATAGACAATTTTGTCAAAATTTTATTTCTATAGTTAATTTTGTCAAAATTTTATTTCCATAGACAATTTTGTCAAAATTTATTTTCCATAGACAATTTTGTCAAAATTTTATTTCTATAGAAAATTATGTTAGAATTTTATTTCTATAGAAAAATTTGCCAAAATTTTCTTTCTATAGAAAAATTTCTCAAAATTTTATTTCTATAGAAAGTTTTGTCAAAATTTTATTTCCGTAGAAAATTTTATCCAATTTTATTTCAATAGACAGTTTTGTCAATTTTTTTCCATAGACAATTTTCCATTTTTCCAAATTTTCTTTCTATAGAAAATTTTGTCAAAATTTTATTGCGATAAAAAATTGTATCAACATTTTATTTCCATAGACAATTTTGTCAACATTTTCTTTCTATAGAAAATTTTGTCAAAATTTTATTTCCATAGAAAATTTTGTCAAAATTTTATTGCCATAGACAATTTTGTCAAAATTTTATTTCCATAGACAATTTTTTCAAAATCTTTTTTTCTATAGAAAATTTTGTCAAAATTTTATTTCTATAGAAATTTTTGTCAAAATTTTATTTCTTTAGACAATTTTGTCAAAATTTTATTTCTATAAAAGATTTATGAAGTATTGCTTATGTGGATTGTAACAGTTTGCAAAATCTACCAAAACGTCAACAATTCTATCTACCAACCAATAAAAATTCTACCATTTTTGGTAGAATTCTACTAACTGTGGCAACCATGGTAAGGACTCAATGTAACATTGTAACCCACTGTTAAGAATAACAAAGGACAAATTTACTTTTACAGTCCGCAGGTAGGTTACAAGAGTGTTTGTGTTATATTTGTAACATTCTTAAGACCATTTCAATGAACAGATGAATGAAACAAACAAACAAAACTCAAGTGAAAGAAATAAAATTCATATGGATTACTCTAAACTCTCTTTTTCGAATACAAAAATCAACAATGATGACATCGACAAAATTCTCACTCCTTCGACTTTTTACCGCAACAGTGACGAAAACAAAATTCAGCAGAAAGATCCATAAAACCCCCCAAAAATATACGGCAAAAGTTTGAAAAAGCATATCGTCGTCCACAATGACGATGAAATCAAGTATTACCAGAAGAAAAATAGGGGGACTATGAACGATAACTGCACAAAAAAAAAGTTGGTAACGACAAAGTCGATGGGAGGGTAAGCAGGATCATCAACTTTGTACATTACAAACAATGTAGCAGTAACAGAAAACAAGGATAATAAAAAAAAGAAATATAAGAAAACAAAACTTTATTTTCATATACTAAAACGTAATCTGGTGTTGAGCACACACACACACACTCACACACATAAGCATAAATATTTATAAACACATACATACAGTAAGTGCAATGTCTTACCTTCTGGCAATGTACATATGAACGGGCCAAGTGAAACACTAGAAAAAAGCAAGTAATTGATCGGCATAGTCGACTTTATGAACATTTTATGATATGGTCAATAATCATAGTAGGATAAACTAGTCTTTATGAAGTAATCTCCAATTTCGACTTCCTTTTCAAAAATCAGTACTCGATTTTCGAGTTATCCTCTACCAAACATAGAAGAGCTTAATACTGCTTAATGATAAGATATAAACCAAATTGCTCCTCCGACTGTCTATCTCAAGCCCAATGTATAAATCCGCTGCCCACATCCCATTTTGTCTCTCTCATAGCCGGTTATTGGCTAGTACTAAGTTCGTTTTTGCGATAAACAAATATCCGCTTATATCACCGTGAGGAGTGTCCCAGCACAGGGGTGTTAACTTATTTGTGCCTATTTTTCTGTGCGAAAATTACAGAGTTGAATCAAAATCCTAAAAAAAGATGTCGCAGTTATTCTGCTCGGACCTTTTTCGTACGGAAACGTGATCTAAATACTAGGCTTATTGGGGAAAATATTTACTCTTACTTGTCTTTTGCCATTTAATATATTCCTATATCAATCTGTCTTTCGGCTGCAAGAACGTATTAAGATCCGATTGAAGCCAACATAGTACAACGTGTAGCATGTTAGCTTTACACACAAAATGGGGTTAGTCCAGCCCAGTTTTTAATCTCACTAATATTCGTGACATTTCAGAATATAACAAAGCTTCTCTAAGTGATTTCACCGTAATGTGTAACGCCGTTTGGAATCCGCTATAAAAAGGTTGTCACTGAGCTTACCAAAAAATCGGGCCACATTAATGATAAGAAAACAGTTCACCATCTGTGGTATCACAATAGACTGCATAATCTATGTGAACCCAATATAGCAACAAAATGAAAAATTTTAAAGTTCTTCTGAAGTCATTATAGTACATTCAAAATTCTCTTCTAGAGACGGACATAATTTTCACTTCTTTTGGGATGGTATGGCAATCATTTTAAATTTTCAGATTTTTACTAAGTATAAAATACAGTATTGCGAAATAAATTAATGGAAATTGAACATGTATATACAGCAGTAAGTTCGGCCGGGCCGAATCTTAAATACCCACCACCATTAATCGAATATGATAGTTTCCTTTGAAAATTCTTCGTCGTAGCGGGTTACTTAATAATATATAAAATTCCAGGTGGTGTTATGGCAAATATTCTTCCAAACAGAGTTCAACTAGTACGCTTCCCGAAAATACATTTAAAAATTCTACCTATGAAGACTAGATCAGATTCTGCATTTATAAGAACCATTTTCGTTCGAGTTTTAGAGGAATCATTATCATCTCGTGTAAGTGTGCAAGAAACTGATTAAATAAGCCTTGATCTAAAATTTCTATATTTTTATTTAAATGATTACGAGACGTAAAATCTGGAAATTTTACATTCAGTTTCAAGTAATTTTCATGATCAGTGCGCCTTCTATACCTTCAAGAAGTGAAATCTGTCTATATGGAGGTTCTAGAATCTAGACCCTACATCGGAGGCCCGGCTTATAAGGGGGCTATATCAAAACCTGTGCCGATACACAATATATTCAGCACACCTATTTATAGTCTTAAAACAAAATCTAGATTTTCAATTTCAGACAAATTGGGTAAAAATTACGGTTTCTAGAAGCCCAAGAAGCAAAATTGGGGCAACATGGACCGATACACGCCATTTTCGACACACGTATTTGTGGTCCTAAAAAACCTCCAAATTTTTAATTTCAGGCAAATCGAATAAAAACTACGGTTTCTGGAAGTCCAAGAAGTAAAATCGTTAGATTGGGCTATATGGGGGCTATATCAAAACATGGACCGATACATGCCATTTTATGGTGGCTATACTAAAATAAATAAAATATAATAAATTTATGGTCCTAAAATAATTCTAATTTCAGTTTCGGGAAAATTTGATAAAAACTACGAATTTTAGAAGACCATATCAAACAGCTATATCAAAACATAAACCGATACTCGCCGTTTTCGGCACAAATCTTTAAGGTCCTAAAGTACTTCGAGATTTAAAATCTCATTCAAATTGCATAAAAACTGTTTCTATAAGCCCAAGACCCCAAATCGGGAGGTCAGTTTATATGGGGACTATATCAAAAGTTGGACCGATACAGCCCATCTTTGAACTTGACCTGCCTGCAGACAAAAAACGAGTTTTGAAGTCTGTAGCGTGATTAAAAAAGAGAGACAGGGAGACGGACATGGTTATATCGTCTTAGAATTTCTCCCTAATCAAGAATATATATATATATATATATATATATATATATATATATATATATATAACGGGTTGGCTGATAAGTCCCCGGTCTAACAAAGAAAAACGCATTTTTTTTGTCAAAATTCGTTTTTGTTATTCAACATAGTTCCCTTCAAGAGAGATTCAACGATTATAACGACCTTTCAATTTTTTGATACCATTTTGGTAGTACTCCTTCGGTTTCAGTTTTGGCGATCACCCCTTCATTGCAGCCAAAGTTTTTCCCTGCGAGCATCCTTTTGAGGTCTGAGAACAAGAAAAAGTCGCTGGGGGCCAGATCTGGAGAATACGGTGGGTAGGGAAGCAATTCGAAGCCCAATTCATGAATTTTTGGCATCGTTCTCAACTTGTGGCACGGTGCGTTGGCTTGGTGGAACAACACTTTTTCTTCTTCATATGGGGCCGTTTTGCCGCGATTTCGACCTTCAAACGCTCCAATAACGCCATATATGTTAATAGTCACTGTTGATGGGTTTTCCCTTCTCAAGACAATCGATAAAAATTATTCCATGCGCATCCCAAAAAACATAGGTCATTACTTTGCCAGCGGACTTTTGAGTCTTTCCACGCTTCGGAGACGGTTCACCGGTCGCTGTCCACTCAGCCGACTATCGATTGGACTCAGGAGTGTAGTGATGGAGCCACGTTTCATCCATTGTCTCATATCGACGGAAAAACTCGGCTGTATTACAAGTTAACAGCTGCAAACACCGCTCAGAATCATCGACACGTTGTTGTTTTTGGTCAAATGTGAGCTCGCGCGGCACCCATTTTGCACAGAGCTTCCGCATATCCAAATATTGATGAATGATACGACCAACACGTTCCTTTGATATCTTTAAGGCCTCTGCTATCTCGATCAACTTCATTTTACAGTCATTCAAAATCATTTTGTGGATTTTTTTTATGTTTTCGTCGGTAACCACCTCTTTCGGGCGTCCACTGCGTTCACTGTCCTCCGGCTCATTTCACCACGCTTGAATTTTGCATACCAATCAATTATTGTTGATTTCCCTGGGGCAGAGTCCGGAAACTCATTATCAAGCCCACCGTGCTTCCACCGTGTTTTTCCCTTCAGAAAACAGTTGCTTCACAAAAGACGCTCTATCTCACAAACTAATTGACTTATAGACGTCAAATTTTGACACGAATCATTTGCAGGATGGACTATATAAAAATAATATGCATTTAATACTAGCGACGGCATCTATGTGTCAGACCGGGGACTTATCAGCCAACCTGTTACTTTATATATACGGAAATCGATATTTCGATGTGTTACAAACGGAATGACAAATTTATTGTACCTCCATCACCATTCTAAGGTGGTGGGAATAAAAAAGAAAAATTTTTGAGAAACGTACTTATCGATTTCTCCGAAATCAATGCAAATCGGACCCATCTTTAATTGATTTAAAGTTAATTTGCTCGAATTTTAAAAGTATTCTTAGGATTTAATAGAACACATTGCTAGCATCATAATCTCACTGTAGATATTCAGTATCTCCTCGAGATGGGTCACATACAAAATGTCAAATTTCGATCGATCGAATCATAGTTTCATCACTACCAAAAATATATTTACTTTATGAAGTGTAAGATCAACATTTGGTCTTGAGATGATCGGCACTTTGATATTTTATAGTGTTAACATTATCTTTACCCACTGTATTAACATCTAGTGAACGCTTTACTTTCTAATAGATGATTATATGAACGGACAGACAGCCTGTGCTAGATCAACTCAAGGGATAATCCCTTGCTCCTTTTTTAATATGGGATGAAGGACTAATACTTCAATCAAATCCGTAAACATGATTTTTTGTTTGTTTTGAATTTCTTATAAAATTTAATTCGAAACTCAACAATATTGTAAACATCAAATTAAAAATTCATATTTCGTAGTGTACTCCTCGTATTACTCCTGCATTGAAATTCAAAACAAAACAATATTTTTACCGGTACTTTAGAGCACAAAACTAGGGGAGAAAGACATTGCAAAAAAAAAAATAAGGAAAGCAAGCAAATTTTTTTGTTGGGAAACAATTTTTTGTAGCTGGCTTGTTTTTGTTGCGATACAGTTTTGTACTCATCTTCTTAAGCTGGGAACGTGTGTACCATGTCAATGTCGTAGTAAAAGTTTTAAATTATCGCACAGGGACTCAATGTCATACGAATGGGTGTGGGGTCACATCACAGGACAAATGGAAAAGTTATTTCCTTTTTCTCATGTTTTCTTTCATCTCATTCCTTATGTTAGTGTGTGTGTGGGTATGTGTAGGTTTATTGTCCTTAATAGTCAGAAATCATAAAAAGTCTGTTATGCTTGACTCAACTCGAATACTGGTCTCCTTGACACTGAGTCTTCAAATTGAATTAAGGCATTCAAAAAAATAGAACAATGAAAGTAATTAAAACTTTCAATACACAAAAAATCCCGTCCAATAAAAGTTTTCCATTTCTTTGCTATGACGATTTTTGGAACAAGTTAAATTATTATCAAAAAAAAAAAACTTTTCATAACTCATATAGCTGTCGATGTTTTCGGTTTTTAAGGAATATACGAAAAAAAAATATATCTTATTTTGACAAAGCACGCACTAATGATTTCTTTATTCCATTTTAAAATGCTTTTGATGAATCCTATTTCATTCAAATTTTCGAAGCCAAATTTGTGCAAAATTATTATAGCAGCTTGCAATTCATTGATTGTGGGCGAAAGGTTCAAAATTTTGGCTAAATATACGACAGTCAATAATACATTTTTCTGATTTAAACCGATATTTTTGTTTAATTGGTGGCTAAATTTGGGTCGACATGTTCGGCGGCGGTGTCCACTGGCAAAAATGGTCGGCGGCTTCATTCTCTGATCAGAACATTGGGGAATATAGACTAACTGACATTTAAGAAAACAATGTTAAGAAGTTCTAAGATATTAAAATATCATTTCTACAATAAAAAACAGTAAACCCACCAAAAAGAAAAATTTTGGTTCATTTTAGGAAAAGGAAATTTTTGGTTCATTTTAGAAAAAAAAACAAGTTCGGCCAGGCCGAAACTTATGTACCCTCCACCATGGATTGCGTAGAAACTTCTTCTAAACACTGCCATCCACAATCGAATTACTTGGGTTGCGGTAACGCTTGCCGATGGCAAGGTATCTTAAAACTTCCTAACACCGTCTTCTAAATTGTAAGTCCATACGTGTTATATATTAAATTAAAAAAATTTTCCATAGAAATACAATTTTGACAAAATTTTCTATAGAAATGAAATTTTCACAAAATTTTCTATAGAAATAAAATTTTAACAAAATTTTCGATGGAAATAAAATTTTGACAAAATTTTCTATAGAAATAAAATTTTGGTAGATTATTTTTGGCTTGAGTGGCAACCATGATTATGAACCGATATGGATCAATTTTTGTGTGATTGGGGATTGGCTATATGTAACTCTAGACCGATATGGACCAATTTTGGTATGGTTGTTAGCGGCCATATACTAACACTACGTTCCAAATTTGAACCGGATCGGATGAATTTTGCTTCTCTAAGAGGCTCCGGAGATCAAATCTGGAGAACGGTTTATATGGGGGCTATATATACTTATGGACCGATATGGACCAATTCTGGCACGGTTGCTAGAGACCATATACTAACACCATGTTCCAAATTTCAATCGGATCGGATGAAATTTGCTTCTCTTAGTGGCTCCGCAAGTCATTTCTGGGGATCGGTTTATATGGGGGCTATATATAATTATGAACCGATGTGAACCAATTTTTGCATGGATATTAGAGACCGTATGCTAACACTACATTCCACATTTGAACCGGATCGGATGAATTTTGCTCCTCCAAGAGGCTCCGGAGGTCAAATCTGGAGAACCGTTTATATGGGGGCTATATATAATTATGAACCGATGTGGACCAATTTTTGCATGGTTATTATAGACCATATACCAACACCATGTACCAAATTTCAGCCGGATCGGATGAAATTTGCTTCTCTTTGAGGCTCCGCAAGCCAAATCTGGGGATCGGTTTATATGGGGGCTATATATAATTATGGACCGATGTGGACAAATTTTTGCATAGTTGTTAGAAACTATATACCAACACGATGTACCAAATTTCAGCCGGATCGGATGAAATATGCTTCTCTTAGAGGCTCCGCAAGCCAAATCTGAGGGTCCGTTTATATGTGGGCTATACGTAAAAGTCGACCGATATGGCCCAGTTGCAATACCATCCGACCTATATCAACAACAACTACTTGTGCCAAGTTTCAAGTCGATAGATGGTTTTGTTCGGAAGTTAGCGTGATTTCAACAGACGGATGGACGGGCATGCTTAGATCGATTCACCACGACCCAGAATATATATACTTTATGGGGGTCTTAGAGCAATATTTCGATGTGTTACAAACGGAATGGCAAAGTTAATATATATCCTATGGTGGAGGGTATAAAAAATCAAGAAAATTTATTAAACATAATTATTTTTTAATTGTTAAAGAAAATTTCATGGTTTGAAGGAAAATATTGGAGTTAAATATGGCAAAAATGTCTTTAGTGTCATATGAAGTTCAACAAGGGCGCCTTATTGGTAACATTTATAAATTTTAAGAAATTCTGAACTATTTTGTGGGAGATACGAATTTAGTAAATCTTTATGCTTAATTTTTATAGAATATTCTACCCTGTTTGAATTCATTTAGCAAACGTACGCAAAACACAAGTAAGGAAAGTCTAAATTCGGGCGGGGCCGACTATATTATACCCTGCACCACTTTGTAGATCTAAATTTTCGATACCATATCACATCCGTCAAATGTGTTGGGCGCTATATATAAAGTTTTGTCCCAAATACATACATTTAAATATCACTCGATTTGGACAGAATTCGATAGACTTTTACAAAATCTGTAGACTCAAAATTTATGTTGGCTAATGCACTAGGTTAGGTTAGGTTAAAGTGGCAGCCCGATTAAGATTCAGGCTCACTTAGACTATTCAGTCCATTGTGATACCACATTAACTAAAAGTACCTATTACATATGGGCACTTCTAGTTTTAACCGCTGAACCTTCTTGATTATTTTTCTTTGTTGAACCAACCAGATTGTTCCAAAAACAGTAGCAGACTGCTTAAGTTAACGTTTTCCAGATCCGCCAGTAATCTGAAGCTATATGCTCCTAAAAGTTGCTTGCGCTTTACACAAAATGCAGGACACTCACACAAGAGGTGTTTAATTGATTCTTTTTCCTCCGCATCATGACAGCTCATACAAAAGTCATTATACTTCGCGCCAATAGTTTTTGCAAAATCGCCTATCAGGCAGCGACCCGTTATAGCAGATATCAGGAGTGATATCTGACGTCTCGAGAACATTAGCATATCTAGTGTGCGGTTTAAGTTGAAATGGGGCCATATTTGCTTGGTGTCGTTACAACCCTTGCAATTCTCCCATCGAACATTTGCCATCATAACAGCCTTCTCACGCAGCATGAGCTTGCAGGTAGCTAGGGGCATACCAACAAATTCTAGTTCCCCTGGAATATGTAAGGTAGTCCCTAGCCTTGCCAACTCATCCGCTTCGCAGTTCCCCGGTATGTTCCTATGGCCAGGCACCCATATTAGGTGAATATTGTACTGCTCAGCCATCTCATTGAGAGATTTGCGGCAGTCGATGGCCGTTTTCGAGTTGAGGAACACAGAGTCCAAGGATTTTATTGCAGGTTGACTGTCTGAGTATATATTAATGCCCACATTTTTTGGAACATTACTTCTCAGCCAATTCGCCACCTCTCTTATTGCTAATATTTCAGCCTGAAAAACACTATAGTGATTAGGTAATCTTTTCGCTATTCGAAGTTCCAGATCATTAGAATATACTCCGAACCCCACTTGTCCATCCAATTTGGAGCCATCAGTGTAGAAATCTATATATTCTTTATTCCCCGGGGTCTGCGTGCACCACGCCTCACTGTTGGGAATTAGAGTCTCAAACTTTTTGTCGAAAAGTGGACTCGCCAAAGTGTAATCCACTACGTTAGGCACATCTGGCATTGTTTTGAGGACAGAACTGTGACCGTAACCTTTTTCCGACCACAGCGATAGTTCGCGCAACCGCACAGCCGTTGTTGCAGCTGACTGTTTGGCCAAAATGTCTAAAGGCAATAGATGCAGCACGACATTAAGGGAATTTGTTCCTGTCTTGCTGAATGCGCCTGAAATACACAAACACGCCATACGCTGAACTTTATCTAAACAAGTCGGTTTCTGAAGTGCCGGCCACCAGACTACAACACCATATAGCATTATAGGTCTAACCACTGCCGTGTATAGCCAATGCACAATTTTTGGTTTCAGTCCCCACTTTTTTCCTATTGCCTTTTTGCACGAGTACAAAGCTACAGTTGCCTTTCTCGCCCTTTCTTCAATATTAAGCTTAAAGTTCAGCTTCCTGTCCAAAATAACGCCAAGGTATTTTGCACATTCACCAAAGGGAATTTCAATACCCCCTAAGGAAATAGGCCTAACCGTGGGAGTTTTGCGATCGTTGCAGTACATGACTAATTCTGTCTTTGCAGGATTTACCCCAAGACCATTGTCTTTCGCCCATTTCTCAGTCATCCGGAGGGCCCTCTGAATAATATCTCTGATTGTGGATGGGAATTTTCCCCTGACTGCCAGAGCCACATCATCTGCGTATGCCACCACTTTTATCCTTTCTTTTTCTAGAGTAACCAGAAGGCTATTTATAGCAACATTCCAAAGAAGAGGTGATATAACTCCTCCTTGGGGAGTGCCTCTGTTCACATACCTTTGTATGTTTGCTTGACCTAGTGTGGCTGAAATACGTCTCTTCATTAGCAGTTCGTCTAACAGCCTGAGTATACATGGATCAACATTCAGAGTTGTCAGTCCATTTAATATCGAGCTCGGATGGACATTATTGAACGCCCCTTCGATGTCTAGAAACGCCACGATTGTGTATTCTTTGACAGATAGTGAGCTTTCAATAAAGCTAACTAGTTCATGTAGTGCGGTCTCAGTAGACCTGCCCTTCGAGTATGCATGCTGTCCTTTCGAGAACAACCTTGAATCGATGCTAGTTCTAAGATAAATATCTATCATCCTCTCCAGAGTCTTAAGTAGGAATGAGGATAAGCTGATTGGTCGGAAATCCTTCGCCCTCGAGTGAGAGGCTTTTCCCGCTTTAGGTATGAAAACGACTTTTGTTTCCCTCCACTTTCCTGGGATATATGATAAGTTGATACATCCTTTATATATCACTGACAACCAGGGGATAATTTTGTCAGTTACAGCTTGCAACTCCGCCGGAGTAATTCCATCAGGTCCGGGGGATTTGAATGGTCCAAAGCTATTTAGCGCCCATCTTATTCTAGTTTCCGATACAATTTCCTCGACAGGAAACGACCGCTGAGCAACTGTGGCACCGCCAGTACATGGTTCAACCGTCTGATTTCCAGGAAAATGTGTGTCCAATAGTACCTCCAGCGTCTCCTCACTGGACGTTGTCCAATTTCCCTCCGATGTTTTAATGAAACCTGGAGCGGAGTTGGTGGATGCTAGAACCTTCCGTAGTCGGGAAGCCTCGGACGTATTCTCAATACTGCTGCAGTAGTCATTCCAAGAGTTATGCTGAGCCTTTCTCAGTTCTCGCTTGTATCCTCTCAGATTCCTCTTGTAAGCGTCCCAGTCCTCAGGGGCTCTGGTGGACTTTGCCTTGTTAAAGAGCTTCCTGCAGGATTTCCTCATATTACTTAATTCCGTAGACCACCATGGTGGTCGATGTTTCCCCCTTGGCTTTCCTCTAGGGCATGCAGCTTTCAGTGAGATGTTGAAGGCCTTAGTAATCCGCTCCACTGCGTGTTCGATATCTTGCACATTTCTCATATTTGTCTCTGTTATTTCCGGTATCATCATATTGAACGATTCCCTATACCTATTCCAGTCAGCTTTCCTAACATTTGGCGAAAATATGGTCTTGGTGATATGAACATCAAATTTGAAACTGATGTAGCGATGATCTGAGAAGCTGTGTTCACTTAAAACATGCCACTCAGATATCATTTCATTCAGTTCTTGCGAGGCCAAGGTGATGTCCAAAACGTCTTGCCTGTTTTTAGTGACAAAGGTTGGGGCATCTCCCTTGTTGCAAACTACCAGATTAGTACGCAAAATAAACTCTATTAGCGACCCTCCCCTTGCATTAGTATCACTACTTCCCCATATACTATGATGCGCATTCGCATCGCATCCCATAATGAGTTTCGTCTTTGTTTTCAGTGACTCCTCAACTAAGGTCTTAACGGCACATGGAGGCATCTCCCTGTCATGTCCCATATAGACCGAAGATACCCAATATTTGCATTTGGCTATTTCTAAATTGGCAACGACAGTGTCTGCATTGCACATTGAAGGAAGCAGAAACAAGTTAAGCTCGTTTTTAGCAATTATACAGGCTCGAATTACATCATTACCAGTATACTGCAATAGTTTGTACCCCGGAGTACTTAATTCACATATTTTGTTTCTATAAACATATGGTTCTTGAATAAGAACTATGTCTATGTCCCCTTTCATCAGGAGAACTTTTAAGGCAGCACATGCAGCCTTACAATGATGAAGATTTATCTGGAGGATCCGTAGGACCATCGAGATTTTCAACAACCGTCACATCAGCCGCTTCGATCGAGTCATCAAGAATGTCCTCTTCAGAGATATCGGTGACTCTCGCAATAACCATAGGTTCGACTTTGGTGAGTTCGGAGGCAATAGAAGCCTCCTCACGCATACGGTATCTATCCATGTCTTCAACTTTGGTATCTCCCTCGACTTCGCAAGAGGATCCGCTTACTTCTGATTCAGACAGAGGCTTGTCCATTTCTGAATCCTTTAGCTGATCGTTTTTATACACCTTCATTTGGATATAATGAAAGCCATAACATACACGGCCCTGGGACTTTGCCAGATGTGGCAAAGACTGAGTGTTCAATATAAACACTGCATGCCGTCTTGGTCCATCCACTTCATCCAAACGGCCAACCTTCCAATCAGCTGTTGGAAGATCTGGATTGCATCGTTTCAGTCTATTTAAAATAGATTCAGGGTCAGAAGGGTTTGCAGGTATCCAGGCATGTGCTCTAGGTCTAGCCGGTATGTCTTTCTTCTCGACTAACTCTAGAGCAGCTCCTTCCCAAACTTCACCAATTAGTATCAGAGCAGCTTTAAAACATTCTATAGACCTCTGGTCCTCAAATGCGACTAGCTTAAATCGTCCTTGATACCAACCAGCCTCTTGGTGTCGAGGATCTGGGCCGGGAAACTTTTCCAGCACCTGTGAGTAGACAACAGATAGAGCATTCTCAATTTCCCCCCATTTTTGCTTTGGAACCATACCGTCCAATGCTCCTTTATTAATGATAGCCATCACAAGGCTATCTTTAGCAACTGAGGCAAACGATCTTTGATCCCTTTTGGAGGATGGCAGCTCATCCGGCGATCGTTCCCTTTTTCCAGTCTCAAGAATTCCTTGAGCCCATTTTAAGGAATCGCTTTGTTTAGCCGACAGCGTGCTTGGGTCGACTGATCCTAACTTCTTTAGGATAAACAAAGCATTTCTGCGTTCCTTGAATCTCTTTCGTGAGGGATTACCTCCTTTTGATGTCGTTACCTTAGAAAAAGTTCGACTTGTCAGAGTGTCGCCACCTGTCGACCCGTCTACAGGTCGACTAATTGGGCCTAACTCTTGGTCATTGCCCAGATTTATAACTCCAGTCGATACCCGTCCACTGGGCCCTGAAGTTAGCAACCCAGTGGATGACTTGGAATTTCGCTGCATGGTGGCTTAATATCCCACCACACTTGAAATTCGTAGTAGGTACCTATTACGATGAGTTTATCCGCTATTGAAAAACACGTCCGTTCCGTTCGACGGTTGAATAGGAATTCCTAATGCAAGGCTAATGCACTAGGGTGGAACACAATTTTAGTAAAAAATATGGGAAACATTTAAATCTGAAGCAATTTTAAGGAAACTTCGCAAAAGTTTATTTATGATTTATCGCTCGATATATATATGTATTACAAGTTTAGGAAAACTAGAGTCATTTTTACAAATTTTCGACTAAGCAGAGACGATTTTACAAGGAAAATGTTGGTATTTTGACCATTTTTGTCGAAATCAGAAAAACATATATATGGGAGTTATATCTAAATCTGAACCGATTTCAACGAAATTTGGCACGCATAGCTACAATGCTAATTCTACTCCCTGTGCAAAATTTCAACTAAATCGGAGTTAAAAATTGGCCTCTGTGGTCATATGAGTGTAAATCGGGCGAAAGCTATATATGGAAGATATATCCAAATCTGAACCGATTTCAACCAAATTTGGCACGCATAGTTACAATGCTAATTCTACTCCCTATGCAAAATTTCAACTAAATCGGAACAAAAAATTGGCCTCTGTGGGCAAATGAGTGTAAATCGGGCGAAAGCTATATATGGGAGCTATATCTAAATCTGAACTGATTTGGCTGATATTATGCAAGTTTTTCGAGACTCATAAAATATTCGGATGTACGGAAATTGAGGAGAATCGGTTGATATACACTCCAATTATGACCAGATCGGTGAAAAATATATGGCAGCTATATCTAAATCTGAACCGATTTTTTCCAAAATCAATAGGATCCGAAACATTACCATATACCAAATTTTAGGACAATCGGACTAAAACTGCGAGTTGTACTTTGCACACAAAAATACATCAACAGACAGACGGACATCGGTAAATCGACTCAGAATTTAATTCTAAGCCGATCCGTATACTACAAGGTTGGTCTATGATTACTCCTTCTTGGCGTTACATACAAATGCACAAACTTATTATACCCTGTACCACAGTAGTGGTGAAGGGTATAATTATTAAAATCAAGGAAACTTTTTCAAAACATAATAATTTCATGAAGTAAAATAAAGTTAAATTTGCTTTAGTGACATAGAGGGATCATTTTTTGGGTGTTTAGGGAATTTTGTCAAAATTTCTGTTTTTTATTTATAAAGAAAATTTTGTCAAAATTTCATATCTTTCGTAAATTTTGCAAAATTTAATTTTTATAAGAAATTTTTTATAAAATTTTCATTTCTAATGGAAATTTTGGCAAAATTTCATTCCTTAACGAAACTTTGGCAAAATTTCATTCTTAAAGGAAACTTTGGCAAAATTTCATTTCTGTAGGAAATTTTAGCAAAATTTTATTTCTATATAGTAAAACGGTATTTGTTATTCTTGAATTTTTATATTGATTCCGAGCGGTTTTTTTTTGGGACAAACACAGCTCATTTGAAACGGTCTTTTAAAATAAGATGCAGATCTCATTTATCAAATGTTCATTCTCTGTTTGCGATATATTATCAATGTTATCCACGAATACAATTGTATTAAGTAATAATAATATATATAAAGGGTGATTCTTTTGAGGTTAGGATTTTCATGCATTAGTATTTGACAGATCACGTGGGATTTCAGACATGGTGTCAAAGAGAAAGATGCTCAGTATGCTTTGACATTTCATCATGAATAGACTTACTAACGAGCCACAACGTCGAATTTTCAGTGAATGGGCCCTAGAAAAGTTGGCAGAAAATCCGCTTTTTTATCGACAAATTTTGTTCAGCGATGAGGCTCATTTCTGGTTGAATGGCTACGTAAATAAGCAAAATTGCCGCATTTGGAGTGAAGAGCAACCAGAAGCCGTTCAAGAACTGCCCATGCATCCCGAAAAATGCACTGTTTGGTGTGGTTTGTACGCTGGTGGAATCATTGGACCGTATTTTTTCAAAGATGCTGTTGAACGCAACGTTACGGTGAATGGCGATCGCTATCGTTCGATGCTAACAAACTTTTTGTTGCCAAAAATGGAAGAACTGAACTTGGTTGACATGTGGTTTCAACAAGGTGGCGCTACATGCCACACAGCTCGCGATTCTATGGCCATTTTGAGGGAAAACTTCGGAGAACAATTCATCTCAAGAAATGGACCGGTAAGTTGGCCACCAAGATCATGCGATTTGACGCCTTTAGACTATTTTTTGTGGGGCTACGTCAAGTCTAAAGTCTACAGAAATAAGCCAGCAACTATTCCAGCTTTGGAAGACAACATTTCCGAAGAAATTCGGGCTATTCCGGCCGAAATGCTCGAAAAAGTTGCCCAAAATTGGACTTTCCGAATGGACCACCTAAGACGCAGCCGCGGTCAACATTTAAATGAAATTATCTTCAAAAAGTAAATGTCATGGACCAATCTAACGTTTCAAATAAAGATCCGATGAGATTTTGCAAATTTTATGCGTTTTTTTTTTAAAAAAAGTTATCAAGCTCTTAACAAATCACCCTTTACTTGAGTAGTAAAGAAGTTTTTTTCTTAATAAAAACAAAACATTAAAAATTGCAAATGCTCTAAATAAGTCGAAAATTCCATACTACACTTAATTTCAAGATTATTTCATCAAATCAAAAATGTTTTTTTCTATTTTTATTAAAGTTTTCTTGAAAATAAGAAAACGTGTCTTACTTTATAATTTCGGTTATTAAACTTGCTATTTATTTTCACGTGAATAACATAGCTGAATTGCTTTGTTATTCATGGAATTTCTACAAATAATTTTTTTATCTAATTTTAATTTTTTAAAAGCCTATAATTAAAGCTAGATAGCTCTCAAAAGAATGCCTTTAAGGAAGATGTGGCTCGGAAGCAATACCAAAGTCCGTAAGGCAAGGTCAAAATCTTTGAATCGAAGTTAACTTTTTGAGTGTAAATGAGACCTTTTTTGCCTTAGTCTCCAAGGACATCCATGTGTTTACCATAGTAGTGAATAGTACGGTTTTATAGTTCCAGTAGTATGAAATCGAAACCTCGATTTCTTACCGAAACTGTGGAATACCGAAACTATGTGCTGACCAGCGGTCTATGTGATGATATAGAGAAGATTTAATCCGAATCGGCTAAATTTGGAAAGGAGCTATTCATGGGGACATATATCTAGACTATTGATTTTTGTATGTCTTACTTGCTCACATTGTGCCAATCTAGTTCACTTCCAATTATGTGTGAAGTTTTCCCCATATCAAAATATTAAAATTGAGAATGACATTTTCTTCTCTTGATTGCCTTTAGCGGTCGATTGCTATCCATATAAAACTCTTACCAAAAATTAAAATACCACAATTATAACGTTTTTAGTATGCGAATTATTTACCAAACTGCTGCAGTAGCAAAAAACAAACAAAAGCCTACACTGAAAAAAATATTGTCGTGAGGTCAAAGATTTCATGTCTTTAAAATACGAATACAAATTTTGCTTAGCATAGAAGACGCATTTCTCTAAAATAAAGTTATTTTCCTTGTCCAAAAGTCGATAAACTTTTCAATGAAGTCGTATTGTACTTATAATTAAGTGATTTGAGTTAAAAATGGGTATCTTAACATGAAAGAAAAAATTTATAGGCTAAGGTCAACTTGACTTTAATAATTCAGAAAAATTCTTTAAATTTAATGAAATTGTCTTTAAATTTGTTGTCTTTTTGCATCTTGACTACAAAGCAAAAAATCGTTCAAATATAGGACATGTTTTTACAAACTTTATTTTAAAGAAGTTTTTTACTTCAAACATAGCATAATTTCTACTGGAAGTCGAGTCTTAATTTGGAAAATAAAGTTGTCGTTAACTCGTTTTTAAAGGATTTTGAAAGCATATGAAGAAAAAAAGCTGAGAAAGCGAAAAATTAAAATTTGCTTCCTAGAAGCAAGTACACAAAACCTAAATTTAAAAGAGAATTGTGTCTTAAAAGTATCCTTACTTGTATTCTCCGCTTCTTTGGCTCGGAATCAATACCAAATTTTTTAAAGTAAAGACAAAATCTTTGGAACCGAGTATGCTTTTTTTTCAGTGTAGAAAACCCTTATCACAAATGGCTATATTAACAGGAACACTCACACAAATGTAGGTACGTTGAACATATGAAAAGTAGAAGGCGTTTGCTAAGCATAGTCACCACACAAAATAGTGGCGAAATGAATGTCGACTATTTGATAACGCCAAACACGCAATATTTTGGTTAATGTTCTCTCTGTATCACTTGAGGACGTGCATATGTGACAATGGTGTCCATTTACATATGGAAGGAGGATCCAGAATCTAGGATCCGTCCAAAACTGTTTTTAAATAAATATGTATATATATACACTGAGAAAAACACTTGGGGAAGTTCCCTACTTTTCTATTTACCCAACTTGTGATCAGAAAATAAAGCAAATTTGGATCATGTCTAAAAAATTTTACATGGGCTTGTCATAGAATGGAGGTGTTTTATTTTTTTTAATTTTGAATCGTTTGCATTCTTTTAGATGTTTCGATTAGGAAGTTTCTTAAAACGAATCTATTTTAAAACTAACAAGTATATATGGTCAAGCCGAATCTTATGTATCCCCAGGGTTTGCATACAAAGATCTAGTAAAGACTGTTATCGTCAATTGAATTACTTGGGGGTCGGATTATATGTCGTTGTAAGAAAAAAAAAAAGAATTTCAAAACAATCACGATTACCATTAATACGTAATTTAAGAAAATATCCCTGTATGTAAAAAATAAAACCAAGTTCCAATAGCAGATTCGGTGATGCTGCTTTAACATTCTACGAAAATATTCTTTATTTAATTTTTATGCGCAATTCAGATTAAAATATAATTCACCTTAGTTTTTAGAGTTATGTAACACAAGAACTCAGTTTGAAACAAATGATTATGAGTGTGAAAGTAAGAATGCTTAAACATAGGATAAAGAAATTTAGTACTTAAATGCTTGCGATACATCTATGCTTGAGAAGAGCGATAATCGATAATTTCATTAATTTAGTCATAAATTCATCAGATATTTTACAGTCGGTAATACTGTACTTACTAAATAGAATGCAAAGTCAAAAAATATTCCCATGCGAAAACAATTAGAAGTAGCAGATGGACAGACATACATCCCACGATAATCCAGGAAATGATATGTACCCCATCCAGGACTGCCAATAAAATTTCTAGGAAAATCGTCACTTTTTTCCGAAGAAATCGTCATAATCGTCACTTCTATTCTAACAATCGTCAAAAAATCTATCAAATAATATTAAAAAAAAACTAATTTTTTCTTAAACACAAACTTATTAATATCATTTCATCAACAAAAGCATAATGAATTCAGTTTTGTATAAAAATAACATAAAAACATTTTAATGATTAGATTTAAATTTTTATTTAAAAATAAAGATCGTTAATATTTACGTATATAATCGGGCAACGATTTTCCAAAATTTGATCATAAAACTCGTATTGGTTGACTCTCTAATTAAGAGGTGCAATTTTCTTCAGAAATAAAATTTATCAAAATCATCTATAGAAATAAAATTTTGACGAAATTTTCTATTAAAATTAAATTTTGCAAAAATTTTCTTAGAAATAAAAATGTACAAAATCTTTCCACAGATATAAAGTTTTGAAAAAGTTTTCTAGAAATAAAATTTTGAGAAAATTTTCTATAGAAATAAAATTTTGACAAAACTTTCTATAGAAATAAAATGTTGACAAAATTTTCTACAGAAATAAAATGTTGACAATATTTTCTATAGAAAAAAAATTTTGCAAATTTTTTTATAGAAATAAAATTTTGACAAAATTTTCTATGGAAATAAAATTTTGACAAAAATTTCTATAGAAATAAAATTTTAACAAAATTTTCTATAGAAATAAAATTTTGACAAAATTTTCTATGGAAATAAAATTTTGACAAAAATTTTTATAGAAATAATTTTTTTTTTTTGATATTGTTGACCTTTTATTTTAATTTTTATGATTTTTATCTCATAATCTCGGCTGTAGGTCTATAAATTAAACTCGAAATTGTTGGTTTCTAGTTTTTTATTTTCCGATATTTCGGTTGACTTCGTCAGACCGTTTTCAAGGCTACAAATTACAAAATTAAACAAAAGTTAATTACAAAATTCACAAATTAAAATCAAACTATTGTCATTTACATTTTATCCGATGTCTTGTTACTTCGCTGTCTGGTTTTCTACTGGTGATCACTTTCTCCTGTATTTTTGTATCAATATCTTTTTTATAGTTTATTCTCTCGTTAGTGGGAGTGTTAATTATGTGTAACATTTCCAGA
This sequence comes from Haematobia irritans, assembly GCF_050003625.1. NCBI lineage: Eukaryota > Metazoa > Arthropoda > Insecta > Diptera > Muscidae > Haematobia > Haematobia irritans. The sequence continues at coordinate 170,219,445 of NC_134398.1, forward strand.
GTAAATCTTCGTCTGTTGTTGTTTTCCTTGCATAGGATTTCTACGTTATTAAAGTTAGGTTTGTGACCAGTCAATGTACAGTGGGCCGCAAGTGCTGTTTTTTGTTCCATTGGTTTGTCTGTTGTTTTTATATCTGATTTATGTGAAGACAATCTTGTTTTTAATTTTGTCATTGCCGTACCAATATATGTCTTTTGGCATAAGTTGGATTTGTCACCGTTGCATTTTATCTTATATACTACGTTGTGTTGGTCTTCATTCTTAATTTTTGTTTTTGTTTTACTAAATAATCCGTTGACAGTGTTTGTAGTTTTTAACGCAAGTTGATATTTTTCTTTATTGTATATGTCAGACTTGGAGAGTCTCTCGGAGAAGTTTGGTATATATGTCACTGGTTTGTATATTTTTGAATCCTTTTTTTTGGTCAATTCTCGGTTGTTATGTTGGTTGGCTTTTACTTTCGATAAGAGTTGATATATCGTTCGTTGTGGGAAATTGTTGTCTTGGAGAATTCGTTTAATTTTATTTTCATTTTCAGAATGAAATTCTGGATCACTAATATTAAATATCCTTCTTATGAAATTTGTCGCTGTATTGATTATTATACGTTTACTGTGCTTAGAGTAGAAATTGAGCAGTCTCCCAGAAGCCGTTGGTTTTTGGTACCAATTTAGTCTCAGTTGGTTTCCTTGTCTATGTATGATTACGTCAAGATATGGTAGTTTATTGTCCTGTTCTAATTCCTTTGTAAATTGAATTTGTCTATTAAATGAGTTTAAGGCCTTTAGTGTTTCGTCGACTTCTGATGCCTTTATGATTGCGAAGATGTCATCTACGTATTTTGTTAATATCGGTGGTTTAGTAATATTTTTAAATACTTCGTCTAAAAGTTCCTCCATAATAACGTCTGCTACAATTGGTGAAGCAGGGGAACCCATTGGCATACCTTTTAATTGCTCATAAATCTTGTCCTCGAATTTAAAATATCTGGTGTCCTTGATACAAAATGTAATTAAATCTATGAATAAATCCTTCGTCATGTTCGTATACTGCTCAATTATGGTCCATTTTCTTTCAATCGTCTGAATTGCTAGCTTTACCGGAATGCTTGGAAATAATGGCACCACGTCAAAGGATATTAAAACTTCATCATCTTCAATCGTCATATTTTCCAATCTTGTCTTAAAATCCGCCGAGTCCTTAACATTATATTTTGACAACATTTTCTATAGAAATAAAATTTTGACAAAATTTTCTATAGAAATAAAATGTTGACAAAATTTTCTATAGAAATAAAATGTTGAAAAAATTTTCTATAGAAATAAAATGTTGACAAATGTTCTTTAGTAATAAAATTTTGACAAATTTTTCTATAGAAATAAAATTTTGACAAAATTTTCTATAGAAATAAAATTTTGACAAAATTTTCTATAGAAATAAAATGTTGACAAAATTTTTTTATAGAAATAAAATTTTGACAAAATTTTCTATAGAAATAAAATTTTGACAAAATTTTCTATAGAAATAAAATTTTTCCAAAATTTTCTATTGAAATAAAATTTTCACAAAATTTTCTATGGAAATAAAATTTTGACAAAATGTTCTTTAGAAATAAAATTTTGACAAATTTTTCTATAGAAATAAAATGTTGACAAAATATTCTATATAAATAAATTTTAGACAAAATTTTCTATCAAAATAAAATTTTGACAAAATTTTCTATAGAAATATAATTTAGACAAAATTTTCGATAGAAATAAAATGTTGACAAAATTTTCTATAGAAATAAAATTTTGACAAAATGTTCTTTAGAAATAAAATTTTGACAAAATTTTCTATAGAAATAAAATTTTGACAAAATTTTCTATAGAAATATAATTTTGACAAAATTTTCTATAGAAATAAAATTTTGACAAAATTTTCTATAGAAATTAAACTTTAACAAAATTTTCTATAGAAATAAAATTTTTACAAAATTTTCTATAAAAATAAAATTTTGACAAAATTTTCTATAGAAATATAATTTAGACAAAATTTTCGATAGAAATAAAATCTTGACAAAATGTTCTTTAGAAATAAAATTTTGACAAAATTTTCTATAGAAATAAAATGTTGGCAAAATTTGCTATATAAATAAATTTTAGACAAAATTTTCAATAGAAATAAAATTTTGACAAAATTTTCTATAGAAATAAAATTTTGACAAAATTTTCTATAGAAATAAAACTTTAACAAAATTTTCTATAGAAATAAAATTTTGACAAAATTTTCTATAGAAATAAAATGTTTACAAAATTTTCTATAGAAATAAAATTTTGACAAAATTTTCTGTAGAAATAAATTTTTGACAAAATTTTCTACGTTGACAAAATTTTCTATAGAAATAAAATTTTGACAAAATTTTCTATAGAAATGCAATGTTGACAAAATTTTCTATAGAAATAAAATTTTGACAAAATTTTCTATAGAAATACAATGTTTACAAAATTTTCTATAGAAATAAAATTTTGACAAAATTTTCTATAGAAATAAAATTTTGACAAAATTTTCTATAGAAATAAAATTTTGACAAAATTTTTTATAGAAATAAAATTTTGACAAAATTTTCTACAGAAATACAATTTTGACAAAATTTTCTATAGAAATAAAATTGTGACAAAATTTTCTATAGAAATAAAATTTTGACAAAATTTTCTATAGAAATAAAATTTTGACAAAATTTTCTATAGAAATAAAATTTTGACAAAATTTTCTATAGAAATAAAATGTTGACAAAATTTTCTATATAAATAAATTTTGAAAAAAATTTTATAGAAATAAAATTTTGACAAAATTTTCTATAAAAATAAAATTTGACAAAATTTTCTATAAAAATAAAATTTGACAAAATTTTCTATAAAAATTTTCTATATAAATACAATTTTTACAAAATTTTCTATAGAAATGAATTTTTGACAAAATTTTCTACAAAAATTAAATTGTTTTTTTAGTTTTAATTAGGTAGATTTTTGGAAATTTTTTCTTCAAATTATTGGTGGATTATTTTTGGCACGAGTGGCAACCATGATACAAATACTGTAGATGTCAAATGAGGTATAGCTCCTACATGTATGAAATTTCCAGCAAAAACTCTTTTTTGCTGGCTTTAAACGTGTAAACGATCTGCTTGCAGTAAAAGTTTTTGAACGGAGCTAATATCGTCATTTTTGGAGCAAAAATCGGAAAATTGGCTATTGCTATTTTTTGAGAAAAAAATCGTCAAAATGCTGATAAATCGACAAAGTTGGCAGCCCTGACCCCATCCCATCCCATTCAACACTATAAGATTTTAACAAATCCTCAGTTTCTAAAAAAATTTTTCTCAGTGCATCACCATCACAACCGTTGTCCTAAATTTTTATCCCTAGCCATGGCACTGACATCAACATTGTCATCGATGTGTGAGTATCACGTCTGCCTATAATAGTTTTGGCATTACGTTTAACCAGTTTCATTTTGCCAAAGTCTGAAGAGATTTTATGAATTAATGTGATTACATTGTCACGCATACAAACATCCATAGAAAATACACCAATGGAACCACCCCCGCCCCTAGCATATATATAAGTACGTCTGCTTTTCATAATGTATGAGCGTGAGGAAGAACCTAAGCATACTCCTAAACACATAAGGAAATATTCCTGTACTCGTATGTGTAGGTGTTCGTGCATAAGCGTATGTGAGATTTTTGTATTAGGAATGATGTGTCGAATATGCCGAATAGGACAAAAATTAATGCAAAACACAACACTCACTCACTCATTCACTCACACACATACGCATCAATCCATAAAGCCATGCAATGTTAACGATCACAGAGGGTGACATTAATACGTGCCTGATAAACATATCTCATTCACGACATAAGACTCACGTAGCATCATGGAAATATTGAAATATAAAATCAGAGTAGAACAATGGCAGGTTTGTGGGTAGGGGATTTATGGTTGTTAGTTCTCTTTGAAATGGGAATTGGACGAATGAAGACATTGACAGAAGACCAAATGCTGGAAATAAATCAAGATATATAAATGTTGTAGATATACTTGTGTATGTATTGCGATACACATATATTTACCACCAGGTAAGACATTTTAATGAGCAGAGTTCATATACATACACCTTGGAAAGACAAGGAGTATAAAAGTCGCTGAGTTCAGTCTGTCTGTCATACACTTCCATCTATAAACTTCATAGTAATTTCATTATAAAATACAGAGAGAATTTAATTTCTACAGAAAATTTTATCAAAATTTCAACACTATAGAAAATTTTTGTAAAAGTATCATTTCTATGGAAAAATTTGTTAAACCTTAATTTCCATAACAAATTTTGTCAAAACTTTATTTTTCTAGGAAATTTTATCAAAATTTCATTTCTATGAAATTTTGTAAAAATTCCATTTCTATAGGAATTTTGTCAAAATTTTATATCTATAGGAAATTTTGTCAAAATTTCATTCCTACACCGAAAAAAATATTCACGTGATATTGAAGATTACGCAACCTTAATTTTAGGATGCGAAATTTACAAAATATTAAGGACAAATTTCTCTATAATAATGAAATTTTAATTAAAATAAAGTTTATAATCTTTGCTTTAATTTCTTTTTCATTAAACTTAGGACACAAATTTTGTAAATTTGCGTTCCTCCGTTAAAGTACCATTTCTTTGAAATAAGGCTAATATTCCTTAAAGTAAAGAAACACATTTTTGATTTAAAGAAATTGTCCTTAAATTAACTGAAATATTGCAATTTAAGACAAAAACGCTTCAAATATAAGCTAAGACTTATTTTGAGGATTTAGCGTCTGGTTAAATTTATTTTTTTTTCTTTTTTTGGAACTAAGAAAAAATTTTTTACTTTGAAGTATCCGTTATAATTTGGATTTTTAAACTGGCATTTTTAACTTTTTAACAAACCTCAAAAAGAGAATGCAAATTTGATAAATGAGATGTGTATCCTAATTTTAATTTTATTGGTCTTAGATTTTAAGCCAGATAGGTCGCTAAAAAATTTCTTTCTTTTAAAGAAGCCGCGCCTTTGGGTCGGAATCAATGCCAAAAAGTTCAAAATCCAAGTAAACATTTATTGAGTGTACACGATGTTTTTTTTTTTCAAAAATTGAATTCCTATAAGAAAATTTCTTAAAAATGTCTATTTTGTCAACAGTTTTATTCCTATGGACAAATTTCTCAAAAATTTCATGTCTGTCGGAAATTTTCAAAAATGTCGGAAATTTTCAAAATATCGGAAATTTTCAAAAATGTAATTTCTATATGAAACGTCATTTCAAAAATTTTATTTCTGTAGAAAATTTTGTCAAAACTTAATTTCTATAGGAAATTTTCTCAAAAATTCATTTCAATAGGAAATTTTCTCCAAATTTCATATTTTTAAGAGATTTCATGTATATAAGAAAATTTCTCAAAAATTTCATTTCTATTGGAAATTTTCTCAAAAATTCAATTTCTATAGGTTTTTTTTTTTAATTTCATTTCTATACGAAATTTTTTCAAAAGTTTTTTTCTTTTGACAATTTCGTCGAAATTTTATTTCTACAGAAAATTATGACAAAATTTCATTTCTTTAGGAAATTATGTCAAAATCTCATTTTTTTAGGAAATTTGTCAAATTAATTTCTATAAGAAATTTGCTCAAAAATTTCATTTCCATAGGGAATTTAACCAAAAATTTCATTTCCATAGGAAATTTAGTCAAAATTTCATTTCATTAGGAGATTTCATATCTATAAGAAATTTTCTCAAAAATTTCATTTCTATTGGAAATTTTCTCAAAAATTTCATTTCTATTGGAAATTTTCTCAAAAATTTCATTTCTATTGGAAATTTTCTCAAAAATTTCATTTCTATAGGAATTTTTGTGAAAATTTCATTTTTATAGAAATTTTTTTCAAAATGTCATTTCTATAGGATATTCCGTAAACAAATAATTTTTTCTAAGCATTATTCTCAAAGATTTCATTTCTATAGGAACTTTTCTCCAAAATGCCATTTCTATGGGAAATTTTCTCTGGAATTTCATTTTAATAGAAAAATTTTCCAAAATTTCATTTTAATATAAACTTCATTTCTATATGAAATTTTCTCCAAAATTTCATTTCTAAATGATCTTTTCTCCAAAATTTCATTTCTTTAAGAAAATTTTTCTCCAAATTTCAATTCTATAGGACATTTTCTCCAAAATGTCATTTTTATCCGACATGTTCTCCAAATAAGAATATGTCTGAAAATTTTCATTTCTATTGGAAATTTTCTCAAAAATTTCATTTCTATAGGAAAATTTTGTCAATATTTTATTTCTATAAGAAATTTTCTCAAAAGTTTAATTTCGAAATTTTGTCAAAAATGTATATCTACTGGAGTACTCGTATTTATTAAAATGTTCTAAAAGATAATTTGCTAAAATTTCATATCTGCTAATATTTAAATTTTAGTAATGTAGTGTTTAAATTTTGGTAATTTTTTCTACAAATTTAATAACTTATTTTAAATTTCCATGATGTTTTATTACATTTCTTTGTTTCATGAAAAGTGAATACAGAAGATTTCCTTCGCGAAAATTGGCAATTTTACTTGCGGATTATTTACCAAAAAAAGACACACACACACAAATACGCACTTAACAAAAGCTAATTTATTATCTTGTCAAGTGTCCACGTGTAAGTAAAGCAGGAAAGAAAATCTCTCGTAGTGTTAGTTGTACTTGAAATATTAACAGTAAATGTAGGGTGGGGTTGATGTTTTTGCATAGACTCTTCCATATTCTCTTGTCAATGCAAAAAATCGCTGTATATCTCTCTGTTTACAATACACGCAAAAAATAAGTTCTGTTCTGGGAAGCGAAGTATTAGGCCAACGAATTTTCTGTTTGTTTTATTGAAGTTTTTCATTTCAGTCTAAACAAAATTCGTTGGAAAGACACTTCTGCCATAAAAAAGATTGATTTGCCATTAAAAATACAACTTTAGCAATAAAAGTAAAACTTTGTTGATATAAAATTATGTTTCGGAGGAAAATAATTTTTTCGTGTGTAGAAGTCGGCCAAAAAGCTTTTCGAAGCTTTCACATTTTGTATTGTATGAAAATGAATATTTTATCAAATGTACTTTCCTCTTGGCAAATTCAGTTTGTCACTTAGTTTTTGGTGATTAATGTTTCCTTTGTCTCAAATGCCAAGTAGTGGGTGGTTTTCAAAGTCCTCAGCAACCAATTGTCTGAGTTTATTATAATTTATACTTAAATACAATTACGTTTGTTGTATTGTTTGTTAGAGCCTTGACAACACCAAAGGCAAAGGTTATATTGGTTCGTTTGGTTTTGAAACGAAATGGAAGATGATGCGCTTATTTCTTTAATTTTAGTTTTTGTTTTGTTTTGTTTCCCTTTATTTGTGATACTTTGACATTATGTTTTTGTTAAAATTTAAAGAGAAATACATTAGCATTGAAACGAAGTTAGTTTTAACAATTGAATTTGCAATATTGTTTGCGGAACATCTTTTGTTTCAGGATTGTTCGAAGCGAAGGCCTTTGATTTGAAATCCATTGCTTATATAAAAATCTTAATGTTATTTGTGGACTGTACAAATTTTTTTTTTCTTCCCATGCAAAATTAACATTTTTCTATAGGAGGTGATTATATCCTCTGCGCTCACATGAGGATCGTTGAGCTTTTGCATATTTCGGAACTTGAAGTTAAGACGGATGCTATTGCAAATGTGCTATATGAGTTCACTTTTAAGGTGAGTACTAAGTTCGAGTTTATCCGCTAAAATCGCCATTTTTCACGATTACTTTTCTCTAATAATACTTTTTAAGGAATACAAACTTTTTGAAAACTTGCTTTGGGCTATTCCCCATCAAGTTATAATAAAATCTGCAACAAATATGTATAATTTTATGCCTTTTTTTACTGTTTTAGTTTTCACTTTAGTGAAATAAGTCGAACTTAATACCCACCTTTAGGCATAGTCTCATATAAACCGATCGCCAGATTTGACTTCCGGAACCCCTTTGGAGAAACAAAATTCATCTGATCTGGTTAAAATTTCGTGCGTGATGTCAGTATATGTTTTAAAATAATCATAACAAAATTGGTTCATATCGGTTCATAAATATATAGCTCCCATATAAACCCACTCCCCGATTTGAATTCAGGACGTACAAATTTCTGAACCAATTTCATTCAACTCTAAAAGTGTCTATTCCATCCATAGGAAATTTGTCAAATTAATTTCTAATGCTCTCCAGTATGTGAAGGACACATAAAATTCGACTCTAATTTTTGCCCTTATAATTTTGTTTTAAGATCTCATTTTGAGCTAAACGCACTGAGTGGAATTCCCCCAACGACTATGCAATCTATGAAAATTCCATAGTAAATTTAAATCAAACCTAAATTTGTTTTTTATATCACTTAATATGACCAGCTAAATTTATACGAACATACATAAACCGCGATAAAAACAATTTTCAACAATGGCCACCAAATTACAAAGAATTGCATGCGAGTAGCAATAATAAAATGTAAATGACCGGATATAAAATTAAAGCTATCCTTTTTCACGTACTCAAACTATAGCCACAAGCATGTAGGCGAGAATTTTAACATAGCAAATATGTTAAGCATGAAAATTCTTAAAAATTTACAACTTCTAAATATGCATAGAAAAACTATTAACAATATTTTTTTCAATAAAACTTTTAATAGAATTTGATATATCTTTCAATAAAAATATTAATTGGTTAATTGGTTACTTAAATTAAAATTCAATCCCAAATATTATTTAAATAAATTTTTAATACGAAACTTCGGAATGTATATAATATATATAGAAAATAAAGGTAGAAAAGAACATTGTTTGATATAAATGAAAAAGACTATGATTTTGGAAAAGACAACAATTTTTTAATTGAAAAATAAAAATTTTGACAACATTTTCTATGGAAATAAAACTTTGACAAAATGTTCTATAAGAATAAAATGTTGATAAAATTTTCCATAGTAAAAAATTTTGACAAAATTTTCTATAGAAATAAAATTTTGACAAAATTTTCTATAGAAATAAAATTTTGACAAAATTTTCTATAGAAATAAAATTTTGGTAAAATTTTCTATAGAAATAAAATTTTGACAAAATTTTTTATAGAAATAAAATTTTTGCAAAATTTTCTATAGAAATAAAATTATGAAAAAATTTTCTATAGAAATTAAATTTTGAAAAAAATTTTCTATAGAAATTAAATTTTGACAAAATTTTCTATAGAAATAAAATTTTGACAAAATTTTCTATAGAAATAAAATTTTGATAAAATTTTCTACAGAAATAAAATTTTTACAAATTTTTATAGAAATAAAATTTTGAAAAAATTTTCTATTGAAATAAATTTTTACAAAATTTTCTATAGAAATAAAATTTTGACAAAATTTTCTATAGAAATAAAATTTTGACAACATTTTCTATAGAAATAAAATTTTGACAAAATTTTCTATAAAAATAAAATTTTGACAAAATTTTCTATAGAAATAAAATTTTGACAAAATTTTTTATAGAAATAAAATTTTGGCAAATTTTTCTATAGAAATAAAATTTTGACAAAATTTGCTATATAAATAAGATTTTCTATAGAAATAAAATTTTGACAAAATTGTCTATATAATTAAAATTTTCTGTAGAAATAAAATTATGAAAACATTTTCTATAGAAATTAAATTTTGAAAACATTTTCTATAGAAATTAAATTGTGACAAAATTTTCTATAAAAATAAAATTTTGACAAAATTTTCTATAGAAATAAAATTTTATTAAGATTTTCTATAGAAATTAAACTTTGACAAAATTTTCTATAGAAATTAAATTTTGACAAAATTTTCTATGGAAGTAAAATTTTGACAAAATTTTCTATAGAAATAAAATTTTCTACAGAAATAAAATGTTTACAAATTTTTCTATAGAAATAAAATTATGAAAAAATTTTCTATAGAAATTAAATTTTGAAAAAAATTTTCTATAGAAATTAAATTTTGACAAAATTTTCTATAGAAATAAAATTTTGACAAAATTTTCTATAGAAATAAAATTTTGACAAAATTTTCTATAGAAATAAAATTTTGATAAAATTTTCTACAGAAATAAAATTTTTACAAATTTTTTATAGAAATAAAATTTTGACAAAATTTTCTATTGAAATAAATTTTTACAAAATTTTCTACAGAAATAAAATTTTGACAAAATTTTCTATAGAAATAAAATTTTGACAAAATTTTCTATAGAAATAAAATTTTGACAAAATTTTCTATAAAAATAAAATTTTGAAAAAATTTTCTATAGAAATAAAATTTTGACAAAATTTTTTATAGAAATAAAATTTTGGCAAATTTTTCTATAGAAATAAAATTTTGACAAAATTTGCTATATAAATAAGATTTTCTATAGAAATAAAATTTTGACAAAATTGTCTATATAATTAAAATTTTCTGTAGAAATAAAATTATGAAAACATTTTCTATAGAAATTAAATTTTGAAAACATTTTCTATAGAAATTAAATTGTGACAAAATTTTCTATAAAAATAAAATTTTGACAAAATTTTCTATTGAAATAAAATTTTATTAAGATTTTCTATAGAAATTAAACTTTGACAAAATTTTCTATAGAAATTAAATTTTGACAAAATTTTCTATGGAAGTAAAATTTTGACAAAATTTTCTATAGAAATAAAATTTTCTACAGAAATAAAATGTTTACAAATTTTTCTATAGAAATAAAATTTTGACAAAATTTTCTATATAAATAAAATTTTGACAAAATTTTCTATAGAAATAAAATTTAGACAAAATTTTCTATAGAAATAAAATTTTGACAAAATTTTCTATAGAAATAAAATTTTGACAAAATTTTCTATAGAAATAAAATTTTGACATAATTTTCATAGACACAAATTTTTAACAAAATTTCCTATAGAAATAAAATTGTGACAAAATTTTCAATAGAAATCAAATTTTGACAAAATTACAAATTTTTCTGTACAAATAAAATTTTGATAAAATTTTCTATAGAAATAAAATTTTGACAACATTTTCTATAAAAATAAATTTTTCATAAAATTTTCTATACAAATAAAATTTTGACAAAATTTTCTATAGAAATAAAATGTTGGCAAATTTTTCTATAGAAATAAATTTTGACAAAATCATTTAAATAAATTTGTAATTTAAACTTCGGAATGTATATTATTTTGGAAATAAAGGCAGAAAAGAACAGTGTTTGATATAAACGAAATAGACTATGATTTTCGGAAAAAAAGATTTTTTTAATTGAAAAATAAAAATGTTGACAAAATTTTCTATGGAAGTAAAATTTTGACAAAATTTTCTATAGAAATAAAATTTTGATAAAGTTTTCTACAGAAGTAAAATTTTGACAAATTTTTATATAGAAATAACATTTTTACAAATTTTTCTATAGAAATTAAATTTTGACAAAATTTTCTATAGAAATAAAATTTTTAAAAAATTTTCTATAGAAATAAAATTGTAACATAATGTTCTTTAGAAATAAAATTGTAACAAAATTTTCTATCGAATTCAGAGTCCTTGTATATTTCGTTTTTTGTCTCTCCTACCGATAGACCCTTTATGCATTTACATAAACATACCCATATCCACACACTATCATCTGTATAAGCTTCATTACTCATTCTACTACTACTACTTGTACCATATATCAGCATAAATTGCGGTTGGATTTTGCTGACAAATTTTTGGTCATTAGTTAAAATTGTGTTAAAATTTTGTGGTATTTGTGGTCAGCGTGTATTTTGCCCATCCATGAATCTTTTCACGTAGTCAAAGCAGTAGCAATACGGCTAACACTATTATCTGACCCCTTCTCCCCAAGGGCTTCTATAGGACATACATATGTATACACTTTTGGATGGGTCGCAGCAATATTGCACTCCAAGCACAATTTATTTATTATAAAAAGTGGCAAAACTCAGATCAGACAACTTAAGCTGCTTAGTAGCTAGACTATATCCAAATGCTATGGTTACCAAAATTGTATAGGAGTAATATAGGGTGAGGGGGAGCCTTTTGAATATGTACTATAGCTCCCGGGGAGGCTGACTCGTATAGGAAAATACGTGAAGCGCAAATTTAATGATTTAGTGGTTGGCTGATATTACAAACAAAGACATAAAATCCTTACCAACCTATGGTGCATGTTTAATTAGTGGTCTTTTGTATGCGAATGCTGGGTTATGCAGCGATTTTGCTATTTCTCTTTACTCTTTTGGAGTTGAGTGTAGATTTGGGGGGTGGTGTCGACCGACGGACGGAAATGTTTAAAAGGACATTTTAATTGATGCATATCTGTTTATCAAATTATGCAAACGTTTACATGCATATTCGAGTTTCGCACGTGAATTGGCTACATCATTTTACATCCAAATTAGTTGATTATGTGTTTTGTTCAACAGGTTTTTCGAATGCGGGCCTGGAATGCCTATGGGCATTAATTATGCCATTGATTGTATTGGAATGAATTTTAACTATTGGACGTGTGTAGTCACAAACATATAAACTGAAGAAAATATTTTGTTTGTGACAAGTATAATTTAAAATTAGGTTTTTGTTTTTTGATTTTTAGAAAATCATCAATTTTAGACATCTACCAGCGATTTTCTTTTAATATAATTAATTATACGCTCCACAATAACATGGATAGCATAATGTTTGCATCTTTTCGTTTGTAACCCATCGAAATATTGGCCTCAGACCCCATAAAGTATCTTGGTCCCGGTGAAATTCTGAGTCCGTCTGTCTGTGCCAACTTCTTAACGAAACAAACAAGTATTGCATACGGCCCTTATCGAACGACTTTTAGTTATACTTCCCATATAAACCGATCCCCCGATTTGATTTCTGAGCCTCCTGTGGAAGAAAATTTCAACCAATCCGGTTGAAACTTTAAAAGTGATGTTAGTATGCGGCAGTTGATATGTATTGCAACCAAATTACTATTGATATCATTTCTAAAGCACTCTTCTGACAGCTAACAGATTTATTCCAGTTCAGTTCATTTATTGTGGGAACCCCCGTGGTGCAATGGTTAGCCTACAAAGGTCTTAGTTTCGACCAAAAGATAGCGGCGGATTACCACATCACAATAATGCTAGTCAATAATGCAGGTGAATTTGAAACGCCTATAAAAACGAGGTCCCTTTTCATTGGGCAACACATAGAATCGGTAAAAAGAGAAGACATAATTGGTAAGAGAAAAGTCTATTACCTGTGGTATCACAATGGATTGAATAGTCTAAGTGAATCTTCAAATAACAAGAATTTTAACATAGCAAAAATTGTTAAGCGTGAAAATTTTTAAACATTTGAAGCTTCTAAATAACCATAAAAATATTAACAATATTTTTTTCAATAAAAAATTTAATTGAATTGGATATATTTTTCAAAAAAAAAGGAATTGGTAAAAGTACTTAATCACAATAAAATTCAATCCCAAAAATTATTTAAATAAATTTTAAATACGAAACTTCGGAATGTATATTATTTTGGAAATAAAGGCAGAAAAGAACAGTGTTTGATATAAACGAAATAGACTATGATTAAAAAAAATTTTTTTAATTAAAAAATAAAATAATTTTGACAAAATTTTCTATAGATATAAAATTTTGACAAAATTTTCTATTGAAATAAAATTTTAAAAAAATTTTCTATAGAAATAAAGTTTTAACAAAATTTTCTATAGAATGAAAACTTTAACAAAATTTTCTATAGAAATAAAATTTGGACAAAATTTTCTATCGAAATGAAATTTTGACAAAATTTTCTATCGAAGTAAAATTTTGACAAAATTTTGTATCGAAATAAAACTTTGACAAAATTTTCTATCGAAATAAAATTTAGACGAAATTTTCTATAGAAGTAAAATTTTGACAAAAATTCTATAGAAATAAAATTGTGACGAAATTATCTATAAAAATAAAATTTTGACAAAGTTTTCTATAAAAATACATTTTAACAACATTTTCTATAGAAATAAAATTTTAACAAAATTTTCTACAGAAATAAAATTTCGAAAAAATTTTCTATAGAAACAAAATGTTGACAATTTTTTTATAGAAGTAAAATTTTGACAACATTTTCTATAGAAATACAATTTAAACAAAGTTTTCTATAGAAATAAAATTTTGAAAAAAATTTCTATAGAAATAAAATGTTGACAATTTTTTTATAGAAGTAAAATTTTGACAACATTTTCTATAGAAATACAATTTAAACAAAGTTTTCTATAGAAACAAAATTTTACATGTACAGAAATAAAATTTTCACAAAGTTTTCTATAGAAATGAAATGTTGACAAAATTTTCTAGAGACGTAAAATTTTGACAAAATTTCCATAGAAATAAAATTTTGACAAAATTTTCTATAGAAATAAAATTTTTATAAAGTTTTCTATAGAAATAAAATTTTGACAAAATTTTCTATAGAAATTAAATTTTCGCAAAATTTTCTATAGAAATAAAATTTTACATTTACAGAAATAAAATTTTGACAAAGTTTTCTATAGAAATGAAATGTTGACAAAATTTTCTAGAGACGTAAAATTTTGACAAAATTTCCATAGAAATAAAATTTTATTAGAAATTGTGAATAATTATTTTCATGCTTGAATTATTATTATTTTCAGCTTAAATAATTATTTTCTATTGGAAATAAAATTTTGACAAAATTTCAATAGAAATAAAATGTTGATGAAATTTTCTATAAAAATAAAATTTTGACAAATTTTTTTGTAGAAATAAAATGTTGACAAAATTCTCTATAGAAATAAAATTTTGACAAAATTTTCTATAGCAATATATTTTTGACAAAATTTTCTATAGAAATAGAATTTGGACACAATTTTCTATAGAAATAAAATTTTACAAAATTTTCTATCGAAATAAAATTTTGACAAAATTTTCTATAGAAATAAAATTTTAACAAAATTTTCTATAGAAATAAAATTTTAACATAATTCTCTATAGAAATAAAATTTTAACAAAATTTTCTATAGAATTAAAATTTTAACAAAATTTTCTATAGAAATAAAATTTTGACAAAATTTTCTATCGAAATAAAATTTTGACAAAATTTTCTTTCGAAATGAAATTTAGACATTTTCTATAGAAGTAAAATTGTTACCAAATTTTCTACAAAAATAAAATTTTGACAAAATTTTCTATAGAAATATAGAAATTAAAATTTTCACAAAATTTTCTATAGCAATAAATTTTTGACAAAATTTTTTATAGCAATAAATTTTTGACAACATTTTCTATAGAAATAGAATTTGGACACAATTTTCTATAGAAATAAATTTTTACAAAATTTCCATAGAAATAAAATTTTGACGAAATTTTCTATAGAAAAAGATTTTTACAAAATTTCCATAGAAATAAAATGTTGACGAAATTTTCTATAAAAATAAAATTGTGACAATTTTATTGTAGAAATAAAATATTAACAAAATATTCTATAAATTCAATATAAAACATTTCTTTCGAATAACACAATATTTTTTTATAGACTAATTGTATAATTAGACTAACCACAAAGTTTTGATCAGCAACTTCAAAATAAATTATTTTAATTTGGTAGATTATTTGGTGGATTATTTTTGGCAGGAGTGGTAACCGTGATACAAATACTGTAGATGTCAAATGAGGTATAGCTCCTACATGTATGCAATTTCCAGCAAAAAATCTTTTTTGCTGGCTTTAAACGTGTAAACGAACCGATTTTATTGAAAATGTTTGAACGGAACTAATATCGTCATTTTTATGGCAAAAATAGGATAATTGACGTGTGCTACTTTAAAAAAATAGTCAAAGTGCCGATAAATTGGCAAAATTGGTAGCATTGTTTGAGACTTAACTGAGCGAGAGAACATTTTGGAGAACAAGAGCAAAACACCGCGTAGTCTCTTTTTACCCATCGCTGGGTAAAAAGAGACGGATTGACACTACACTCACGATAATAAATGCTCTCTAGAGTAATATTTTCATGTAAGTAAACTCATTCGTTTAAGCTTACCTTGGGCGAATCTACTTAAGATCACTACAAGACTTTATTTAAATTTTGTGTGAATATCCTTTTCAAGGGCATGGCCCATAGGACAAGTGAAAATGTGACCAAAAACTTATTTATACTTGGCCAACCCTCTGTAAGATCTTAATATTCTTTGATTCTGCACATTTTTGTGGTGATGTCAACTCTACAGTTTATTCAAATCATGGATTCTGTAAAAATAAATATACAAACGACACCAATACATATACGCTTAATATCGATTACGCCTGTTTCATGTTTACATCACACTGCGAATGTCACTTTTTCTTTCTCCAAACGTGGATGCGAACTACTCGATACGAATATCATTTCTCATAGTGGGTGTTCCTCTACACGTAGTATGACGGAAATAACGTTGCAAATATTTTTTAAGATTATTTTTCTTGTGAATATTTTATTCCATTTGTTAGGTTCGTTTTCGCGAGTGCTTGTTTGGAAACCTTTGTCTCTGTGTTGATTTCGACGAAAAACTACGTGCTGACTGTGCTGTTTGTTGCTCATGTAGAGTTGGGGGAGGGGTGTTAAAATCGTATTCGTGGCTATATTCATTATACAACCTTGAGGTGCCATGAGAAGTATATTAGGGTGTATTAAAAAACGATTTTTTGGTTGAAACAAAAAAATATTCTTGTATTTATACATGAAATATTCCTTGAATTTAGCATTCTTATTAAATATCAAGACACATATCAAATGAGTTTTTGAAAATTTTATTAGTGAAACTTTAAAATATTCCAAAGGGTCAGCAGAAACAATGTGAATTAGTGCGAAATCTTAAAAACTTCGACTTCAGGTCTCGAAGCCCATGTAAAATTCACAACAACAGATTGAACAAGTACATACGGCCGTAAGTTCGGCCAGGCCGAAGCTTATGTACCCTCTATCATGGATTGCGTAGAAACTTCTTCTAAACATTGCCATCCACAATCGAATTACTTAAGTTGTGGTAACGCTTGCCGATGGCAAGGTATCTTAAAACCTCCTAACACCATCTTCTAAATTGTATGTAAGTCCATACGTGGTATACATTAAATCAAAAAAGATCGATCCAATACGTATATAATTCAGTTTGACAAAGTAGACATAAAATTTTGACAACATTTTCTACAGAAATAAAATTTTGACAAAATTTTCTATAGAAATAAAATCTTGGTAGATTATTTTTGGCTCGAGTGGCAACCATGATTATGAACCGAATAAAATTTGAACAAAATTTTCTATAGAAATAAAATTTTGACAATGATGAAGAATTTATTATGAACCGAATAAAATTTTAACAAAATTTTCTCTAGAAATAAAATTTTGACAAAATTTTCTATAGAAATAACATTTTGGTAGACTATTTTTGGCTCTAGTGGCAACCATGATTATGAACCGATATGGACCAATTTTTGTGTGATTGGACCAATTTTGGTATGGTTGTTAGCGACCATATACTAACACCACGTTCCTAATTTGAAACGGATCGGATGAATGTTGCTCCTCCAAGAGGCTCCGGAGGTCAAATCTGGAGAACGTTTTATATGGGGGCTATATATAATTATGGACCGATATGGACCAATTCTGGCACGCTTGTTAAAGATCATATACTAACACCATGTTCCAAATTACAACCGGATTGGATGAAATTTGCTTCTCTTGGAGACTTCGCAAGCCAAATCTGGGGATTGGTTTATATGGGGGCTATATATAATTATGAAGCGATGTGGACCAATTTTTGCATGGTTGTTAGAGACCATATACCAATATCATGTACCAAATTTGAGGCGGATCGGATGAAATTTGCTTCTCTTTGAGGCTCCGGAACCCAAATCTGGGGATCGGTTTATATGGGCGCTATATATAATTATGGACCGATGTGGACCAATTTCTGCACGGTTGTTGGAGACCATATACCAACACCATGTACCAAATCTCAGCCGGATCGGATGCAATTTGCTTCTCTTTGAGGCTTCGCAAGCCAAATCTGGAGATCGGTTTATATGGGGTCTATATATAATTATGGACCGATGTGGACCAATTTTTGCATGGTTGTTAGAGACCATATACCAACATCATGTACCCAATTTCAGCCGGATCGGATGAAATTTGCTTCTCTTTGAGGCTCCGCAAACCAAATCTGGGGATCGGTTTATATGGGGGCTATATATAATTATGGACCGATGTGGACCAATTTTTGCATGATTGTTAGAGACCATATACCAACACCATGTACCAAATTTCAGCCGGATCGGATGAAATATGCTTCTCTTAGAGGCTCCACAAGCCAAATCTGGGGATCGGTTTATATGGGGGCTATATATAATTATGGACCGATGTGGACCAATTTTCGCATGGTTATTAGAGACCATATACTAACACCATGTATCAAATTTCAGCCGGATCGGATGAAATTTGCTTCTCTTAGAGGCTCCGCAAGCCAAATCTGGGGATCGGTTTATATGGGGGCTATATATAATTATGGACCCATGTGGACCAATTTTTGTATGGTTGTTAGAGACCATATACCAACACCATGTACCAAATTTCAGCCGGATCGGATGAAATATGCTTCTGTTAGAGGCTCCACAAGCCAAATCTGAGGGTCCCTTTATATGGGGGCTATACGTAAAAGTGAACCGATATGGCCCATTTTCAATACCATCCGACCTACATCGATAACAACTACTTGTGCCAAGTTTCAAGTCGATAGCTTGTTTCGTTCGGAAGTTAGCGTGATTTCAACAGACGGACGGACGGACGGACGGACGGACATGCTTAGATCGACTCAGAATTTCACCACGACCCAGAATATATATACTTTATGGGGTCTTAGAGCAATATTTCGTTGTGTTACAAACGGAATGACAAAGTTAATATACCCCCATCCTATGATGGAGGGTATAAAAATAACAAAAAGTTCGTCATAGTAAAGGTATGTGATGTGCTTAAGTAGCGTCAACCACTGCTCTCAGTTTGAGTACATAAGGAACCTATTGCGCCGGTAGCTCTTGATGCGCTCACTTTTGGACATCGGACAATCCACCGATTTTTTTAATTACTGTCTCCATTATCTCGTGCAATTTCAACCGGAGAACTGCCAACTGATAGTTCTATCGTAAAGCAAGACATTTTTGAGGTTATAGGTACTTACAAAGTTTTGACATGTGATATTTGTGTTGTTTACAGCAACATAAAAGATACATCTCGGACCAAAAAAGTGGAATTAAATCGTAAACATTTTCTTGAGGTTATTTTTTTCCAAATTTCGCCGTGAATTAACTGGAAAACAGTGAATCGATGAATTTAATTCAATTTGTGGCGATGAAGCTTCGCCAATGTTTATCGATGGTCGTAGTACACTCTACGACAAATTTCGTGAAGGTTGTTTTTCCAGAAACCATTGATGCTGTGGGCCAGATGATACTGCAGATCGTCAAAATATTCCAAATCCCTATGCTTCGAAACACGTCTATGTCATCGTGATAGGTGATGAATCGTGGATTTATGCATGCAAGCCCGAATGTAAACGGCAGTATGCTGTATGGGCGTTTCAACATGAGCCAACAAAATTTAGTCGCCTTTTTTTATCACCAACACATTTTTCGACTCCTGAAGAAGCAGTTGATGCGTTCAAAATGCATGTTTTGGAAATACTTCAACAATTGGTTCAAACGCATGCAAACGCGTATAGATCTTAATGGGGGAGTATTTTGGAAAACAATTTGTTCTTTAATTCCGTAATAGGAGAACCCTCGAAATATGTAATATACCCAGTAAAAATGCGTCGTCAAAAATGAGGTGAAAATGTGATGCAAATTGGCGCAGAAGCGATGAACTTACCAGAGCTTGTCGTAGGACGGATGTCCACCATTTCAACAGCTGTTGCACTGAATATGCATTTCGTCTTAAGGCGCGATCCGAATTCAGTGTTTTGGATGTGAATTAAAAAATTTTATATTTTTATAAATAATAATTTTTAGAATATTTTATGGTTGTAATTGCATTCTAATCCTTATCTGAAAGGCTTGACCTCAAATATTTTCCAAAAATTCGCAAATTTTCTAGAATGGATTTAGTATTTTTTTGAAAAAGAAAATTAAAAAATTTTTACCATTTTATTAATCTTTACTCTTTTCTAACGTATTTGAAACAAAAAAAAAATAAATATTACCCTTTAAAAATATAAAAAGGTGAGTTATAAAAAATTTGATCATAAAAATTTCCTGAGTAGTTAAAATAAAGAACATTTTTAGGAGGACATTTTTGGAAGTGCTTTTAAAGTTGTTCCTTAAGACGTACTTCCAAATGCTTTTGCTGGGTGGGGAAGCAATGTAAAAGTAATCAATTTTCTATAATGAAATAATTTTCCCAAAATTGTCACAGTGGATTGAATAGTCTAAGTGAGCCTGAAATAAATCGAGCTGTCACTGCAACTTTAACTTATACTTCCAAAATTATCTACCAAGAGTAAATATATCTCAAATTTTCGTTATAGCCCAATACTTGAAATTGTACATAATGTGAGCACACAATTTAAGAGCCATATACAAACAGGATGTTTGTAAGCATACGAAAATACGTTTATCCATGTGTCCATCCGTTTTTCGTATTTCCTATATATATGTTAGTGTATGTATGTGTGTGTGTGCGTGTGTTGCTATTGTCCTTTGGGTATATTTGTGTGTATAAGGATTTGTATGCATTGTTAAGTATTCATAATATCACAGAATATTACATGGAACGACACTGTTGCAAATGTCGATGCGATGACAACATCAATGATGACTGGATGGATGTTGATGACGATAAGAAGAGTGTATGAGAACCAATGCTAATGATGACAATGATAATGACATTGTCGATACGATAGCTCTCATAAAGTTTATTATTGCTAATAATGATGATAATAATGAAGCCACTGATATTATCATTGTCTTCTGCTATAACAGATGCAAAGATAATGATGTTCTTTTCAATGGACAGATAATTCACCTAGGGTGCCATATAGACCGCCACTTGTAGTCATTGTAGATAATGCCAGTGACCAAGATAACTTAAATCAACATTGAACATCTGCATCAAACACAACCTACCCTACCTCTTCGCATAGGTTTGAGGAAATTCATCCATTCACACTAGGCTTTCATCATGTATCGGGTCATTACAGATTTCATGTTGTAAATATGAATAAATAATCAAGAGTAAATAAATTCTGTGGTTTATGTTTATTTAAATACACAAAGTATGTCCGTATTGTATGCTAATTGAAAATAAATTGATTTTCATTGATAAAAACCTTTATAGCTGTTTGTTTTTTTTACGGCCAATTTAATTGATATGTTTTACTATTTACTATCACCCTGCATACATAAGCATTTGTAATGAGTGATGTAATATAATTTACAAAATTGAAAAAAAAAATAAAAAAACACAACAACATTTAAATGAATATAATTTATCTATAGAATGGTCTTCTGGGGATTTGTTGATTAAATATTAAAAATAATAAAAAGAAGAAGCAGAAGTTGGTCGAATACGGCTGTAGTATACCATAAAATCGTCCACTACACGGTTGAAAAAGACTGTTTTTCATATGTTTGGCTATAAACATTATATGTTTGGAACACAAATTTTTAAACACAATATTTTTGAGTGCAAGCATATAATGTTCATAAACTAGCATAACATGTTTGGGACATATATGTTAATATGTTAGAACACATTATGTTTGGGACATAAAATGTTTGTAAATATAATATGCTTGAATGCAAACATATATTAATTTAGAAATAGCCTATTAACATATATGTGTTTAGTAGCTTGGAGCGCTATTTAACAGGGAGCGATATTGAATTAAGTTGGTGGTTGTTGCTTGTTATTACAAAATTAACATTTTATTTTTCCTTGGGCAATTGATCAGCTACTTCTTTGATCCTTACAAACTGTGTGGTCCGCTGTTCGAGTCCCCGTCCGGCAAAAGGTAAAATTAAAATAAAAAAAATCATAAAATTGAATAATTTCTTCTACAATGTTTGTATTACAGAAAAAGGTGCTAAGAACTAAAAAATCTCGTGGAAGTGAGAAAGATGTCGGGGAATATACAATTGGGCAGAAACAAAATTTTGAGCATTCAGGTCGAAAACCTATGTTGTTAGCACCTATATTACCTGTTTATTTTCATAATTCATTATGATTGTAAATATATAAATAAATAAATAAAATTTTGAGCACAATATTGTTTTGGAGAATTTTTTTTAAGCATATAATATTTTTGGGTGCAAAATGCTTCCAAACATATTATATGGTCACATAATAACATATTGTTTTTTGGAAGACAACATTATTGAATTTGGATGCAAAAATACAAAATGTTTGGAACTTAGACTACCCAAACATATATTGTTTAGACCAATATGCTTTCAAACATATTATATATTGGAAGAGATCAAACATATAAATGTTTGGGCAATACCCAAAAATGTATATGCTTGAAGCAAAATATGTTTGGGAGTATATGTTACAGAAACGATTTTTTGTGAGCGTGTAGTGGGGCAAAATAGACCAAAATCATTGATATTTTAAAAAATTTTAATTGGCAACACTCAGAAGAAGTAAACACAATAAAGCCAATTTAATTCTATTTTAGTTTATTTATTATGTTTTGAGAGAGCTTTCTTGCGTACTTTAATTAAATGAACTGAAAGATAGGAAACAAATACGAGTATACACAAATGAAGCATACAGTTTTACAAAATTCATGTATCGCACAAAAACGTTCAGGATTTCATAAAATTTGTAAATTTAACAATAATGCGCCCATCATGAATTTCGACTGTACTAAAGACATTTTTGCAATTTTGAACTCCAACTTTTTCCTTCAAACTTCGAAATTTTCTCCAACAAGTGAAAAAAATAAATATGTCTAATAAATTTTTTCGAATTTTTTAAAAGTAGATTCACTTTTCTATGAAGTCGTTTTGTCCTTACAGTTAAGTGATTTGACTTAAAAAAAGAAAGAACATTTTGTTTGACTAAGGTCAATTTAGTTTTAATAATTCTGAAAAATTCTTCAAAGTTGATGAAATCGTCTTTAAATTTGTTGTCTTTTTGCATCTTTACTACAAAGCAAAGAAGCGTTCAAAAACAGGACATGTCTTTCAGCACTTTATTAAACACAGCATTATTTCCACTTAAAGTCGAGTCTCAATGTGCAATTTTGTTAACACGTTTTTAAAGGAATTTGATAGCACATGAAGAAAAAATTTATAAATTAAAATTTGTTTCCTAGAATAAAATACACAAAATATGAGTTTTGTGTATTTGATTCACGAATTAAAAGAGAATTCTATGCTAAAATATCCTTACTTCAATTCGCCGCTTTTTTTTTTGGCTCGGAATCAATATTAACAAGTATATACGGCCGTAAGTTCGGCCAGGACGAATCTTATGTACCCTCCACCATGGATTGCGTAGAAACTTCTACGAAAGACGGCCATCTTCAATCGAATTACTTGGGTTGTGGTATCTTAAAACTTCTTAACATCGTTTTCTAAATTGTGAGTTAGTCCATACGTGGTACATATTAGACAAAAATGTCATGTATAGGTACGTCTACAAATAATTACGAATCGATATGGACTTTATGCACGTAGGTAGGGAGCCAGAACTGAAATATGGGGGTCGCTTATGTGGGGGCTACATAAAATTATGAACTTGATATGGACCAATTTTTGTGTGATTGGGGATCGATTTATCACGAGGGCTATATATAACTATAGACCGATATTTACCTCGTTAGGCATGGTTGTTAACGGCCATATACTAGCACAATGTATCAAATTTCAACTGACTCGGATGAAATTTGCTCCTCCAAAAGGCTCCAAAACCAAATCTCGGGATCGGTTTATATGGGGGCTATATGTGATTATGGACTGATATGGACCACTTTTTGCATGGTTGTTAAATATCATATACTACCACCACGTACCAAATTTCAAGCAGATCCGATAAACTTTGCTTCTCCAAAAGGCACCGGAGGTAAAATCTGGGGATCTGTTTATATGGGTGCTATATATAATTATGGGCTGATATGAACCAATTCCTGCATGGCTGTTGGATACCATATACTAACATCACGTACCAAATTTCAACCGAATCGGATGAATTTTGCTCTTCCAAGGGGCTCCGGAGGTCAAATCTGGGGATCGGTTTATATGGGGGCTATATATAATTATGGACCGATTTCGACCAATTTTTGCATGGGAGTTTGAGGCCATATATTAACACCACGTACCAAATTTCAACTGAATCAGATGAATTTTGGTCTTCCAAGAGGCTCCGGAGTTCAAATCTGGTGATCGGTTTATATGGGGGCTATATATAATTATGGACCGTTGTGGACCAATTTTTGCATGGTTGTTAGAGACCATATACTAACACCATGTACCAAATTTCAGCTGGATCGGATGAAATTTGCTTCTCTTAGAGGCCTCGCAAGCCAAATCGGGGGATCGGTTTATATGGGGGCTATATATAATTATGGACCGTTGTGGACCAATTTTTGCATGGTTGTTAGAGACCATATACTAACACCATGTACCAAATTTCAGCCGGATCGGATGAAATTTGCTTCTCTTAGAGGCCTCGCAAGCCAAATTTGGGGGTCCGTTTATATGGGGGCTATACGTAAAAGTGGACCGATATGGCCCATTTGCAATACCATCCGACCTACATCAATAAAAACTACTTGTGCCAAGTTTCAAGTCGATAGCTTGTTTCGTTCGGAAGTTAGCGTGATTTCAACAGACGGACGGACGGACGGGCATGCTCAGATCGACTCAGAATTTCACCACGACCCAGAATATATATACTTTATGGGGTCTTAGAGCAATATTTCGATGTGTTACAAACGGAATGACAAAGTTAATATACCCCCCATCCTATGGTGGAGGGTATAAAAATCGCTTCTGTAACATGTACCTGTAACATTTTGCTTCAAGCATATATATTTCCAGGATTGGTCCAAACAAAATATTGTTTGTATTGTTCAAACATATTATGTTTCACCTTAGGGAATACACTGGTAGTACAAAATTTTTAATGACATTTCATTGGTGTGGATATATTTTTATGGCGCCAATTTGTTACTTCGATTATTTTACTTGCAGCATATCTCTTTCTAAACACATATATGTTTATAGGCTATTTCTAAATTAATATATGTTTGCATCTAAGCATATTATATTTACAAACATTTTATGTCCCAAACATAATATGTTCTAACATATTAACATATATGTCCCAAACATGTTATGCTAGTTTATGACCATTATATGTTTGCACTTAAAAATATTGTGTTAAAAAAAAATTTAGTTCCAAACATATACTTTTTACACTCAAACATATGAAAAACAGTCTTTTTCGTCTGTGTACACGAAGTCAAAATATCAACTAATTATCTTAATAAATTTGGATAATTCACTAAACCCCAAGTAAATCACACGTGAACCTCTCAAAAATGGTTTTCGATAGTCGACTTCAACTTAATAATTTTTATACAAACATTGTCAATTTTCCTTTGCGTTTCCTAGATTTTTTTTTTGAGAAAAATTTCCTCAGTCGAATAAAATTTTCTTATTCAAAAATTTTGTGTACCAAACTTGGGTGTAGAGGATTTTTTAAACCAATAGCCTTAGCTGTTAGTGCCTTTTTAAATAAATTTTTTATAGTTTGTTATTGTAATAAAGACTTTAGTAGAAAAAAAGACATTTTTGGTATTTCTCAAAAAAGTGATAATGAACTATGGCAAAAAAAATGTTCGTCACGTATAGTTCTTTTTGCTTTTTGGAAAAGGTTGAATAGTTTTCTTCATTTTTGAGTATTTGAAGCCTTAAAAAGTATTTATTTATAACTTAATTTATTATAGTTAAAATTATAATAAACAATTAGAGGCTATAGGCCTAACACAAAGCAGTGTTCCTGGCCGAATTTATAACCAAGTTTTTTTTTTTAGTTTTCTCCAAAATTGGCAAGACATGAATTCAAATTTAATATCCTTAATTGGTTTAAACCCATTTCGCTTTCGCGGTCGCTTTTCCTAAACAGCAAGAGCCCATACGAAGAAAAATGAGGTAAGTTTGGTTTTGAATATTGGCAAAAATTTTGGAAAACATCGATACGATAAGCTATGGTGCCTTATCGTTTCGACCTCTTTTTGATACCCACCACCAGACGCAGATCCGGAGATTTGGTGGCCCTTGTGCTGTAGAAGTGAAGTGAGGAAACTTCTTTCTAAGCCATTCTTTGTTGACGCATGAGATGGTGTTGAGTCCTGTTAGAACGTTCTAAGGCCACACTTAAAGAAAAGCATGCCCGGTTCCAAAGGTTTTGTCTTTTCTTTTACATTTTTACATTTTTTCTTGCATGTTATGATACCCATTTTTAAGTGAAATCGATTAATTATAAGGACAATACGACTTCATTGAAAAGTTCATCGACTTTTGGACAAGGAAAAAAACTGTATATGTTATTAGAGAAATGCGTCTTCTATGCTAAGAAAAATTTTAAAGACATGAAATCTTTGACCTCACGACAATATTTTTTCCGGTGCAAAATAATCGTCTGTCCAGATTTTCAATAGATAAATACGAGCTGGATTCGACCATCGGCCATTGGTCCACACCAATGACCATCAGCGGCGCTTGCGTTCTTTTGGTCTATCCAAAGGTCAAATTTTCAGCTGACTTTTTTTAGAAATTATTATTTTGATGGTTCACAAACTACTTTGGAATGACTTCTCATCTTAGAAAACCACACCTGGTAACTATCCATGTTTGTTCAAGCGAAGTCAGTCATTGGCCCTTTCCCGTCTAACTTTTTTTTGGCCACCGGTGAGCTCTTGCAATTTCTGAATCTACAATAGCTGGAAGAACGAAGTACTTCCATCCTACGACAAGTCCATGTAAAATACATTAGACATGATCCAAATTTGCAATACTTCCGACTCACAAGTTTGGGATCTAAACTAGTTTATTGGAAGTTATATACCCAGAAGGTATATAACAGAAACAATTAGGGTTCACTATTAATTATAGTTTATATTAGTTAGTAGTCCTATGTGTAACAACTGTTATAGTCGACCTATTACACCCCCATTCTGTACTGAAGGGTGCAAAAAAAAAAAAAAAAAACTTTAAAAAAAGTGTCCATATCCCATTAAGGTTTAACCATACAATTTGAGCGATTTGTAATAATGGTTATTCGTAATAACTTTATTTTTTTATTGGATGCAAGTAGACTTCCGCTGTGAACCTATAAAAATATAGCATTTTTTACTATAAAAATTTTCAATTGGTTTGGAAATGTGGCCAAATGTTTAAATTATATTGGTAACATGCTGAGAGAAATGCAATTATGTTAATTGAACAGTAAATTATAGTTAATACGAAAACAAAACAAAACTAAAGGTAGACTGTCTCATAAATAGTCGATTATGGATTAAAGGTGTATATAATATTGAGATATGAGGCATACTAGACAGAGCACATATTATTAAGGAAATTATAAAGTAGGATAATGCAACATAAATAAAACAAAAACTCTGATCTCTACATATTTATAAATTTCATCCGATTTGTTTGAAATTCAAGAGCTTTTACTCGTACTCTTATATCTTCCAAAAAACAATAAGATGAATGGATGGACAGCAGACTGGTTCAATTATGATTTAGCGTATAAAAAATTTTATTAACATATATTTTCTTTCAATTTTCAATTATTACCATTCTATTCTTTTAAATATATTATTTAATTTGTAAACAAAATACCAATAACATTATTATATGAACCCGCAGCACAAATGATGCCCCTTTAAAATAACTCCATTGGGACGTCCCAACATTTCACAGTTTCCTCTCAAAAACAAAAAAACAACCAATATCTTATTGCCATTTCATTGAATTGTTGCTTTTCCCCTTATGCTAAACAAAACATGAAATTGAGAGAAAATATCTCGAACTCATTTTCCTAATTTTCTTCAATTGATCAATTTCATATTAGTCGGCCATGATGGGTCCCCATTTATAACATAATTAAATTCTGCCCTTGTCATTCCTTTACAAACAGAACGAAACTATTCAATTAAGTGACATCCATTCATTCGAACCCTAAAGAAATATTTGTTTAAGACCAAGCCTTCGTTCAACCAGCCTCCCGCAATGAATGGGAGGGGTAGCCATTGGGCTGTAATTCAAAATCGATATTAAAAGAATGTTGTCCTCCATTTTGCATCCCTCCAAACAGCCTGCCAGTCAAACAGAAATTAATTGTTTACTTAACCTTGTTTTAAATTTTGTCAATGTTTTGCAAAGATGTTGTATTATGTAAGAGACAACCGACTCCGCCACTCCCCCCTTACCACGACCCCAACCATTACCCTAGGCAATCTATCGAACTAAATTGACAAGAGTTCAAAGGGGGTAAGTGAGTTGTTAACCTAGTGCAGTGTTACATCGACCGGAAAACATTATTGGAGATTGGTTTGATGTGCTGAACTTGAGGGCATTTTTCCATGTTTTTCACTATAAGGCCATAAGCATAGTTAATTGCTACTTCTTGTAATGAAAATGTCTATCTGTATGATATTTTCCGACATTTTTTAAGGAGATACATTTCAATATGAGTGAGAGAAATAATTAATTGAAATGGAATTGATATCTGTATTCTATAAATATTGAATTTTTTATTAAAATTCCATGATGATATTTCATTTGCATTCTTCATCTTTCACCATCACTAAAGTAGTATGTAATGTCTAGAATAACTAGAAGGTAAGATACTTTTTTTATCCTACCAATCATAGCAGAATCAAATTCTGAGTTGATTTTCCAACGGCTGCCGTCAGTTCAAAAATATTTACTAAAGTCGAATTTGTAATAAAAATAAGTAAGGAAAGTCTAAAGTCAGACGGGGCCAACTATAAAGGGTGATACGATCAAAATTTAGTCAAGGGAAAACGCGTGTAAATCGGTGAAATCGTTTATTTAAAAAATCAAATTAAATTTCTTTTTCAAGTTCAATTAGTATAAAATTCAGGAAAAATATTGAAGTAGGCTTTCGCTTTTCCAAATCCGAATTGCCGGGCCTCACGCTTGACACCTGCCATCAGATTTTGTACAGCCGCCTTGTCCACCTTCTTCGCCGCAGAAAGCCAGTTTGCCTTGAACTGCTGCTCGTCCTTAGCAGTTTTAGGTTCCGCTTGGTCTTCTTTCGGTTCCGCTTGACAATAGCCCAGTATTTCTCAATTGGGCGGAGCTCTGGCATGTTGGGAGGGTTCTTGTCCTGCACGTTGTTGACGGCGTACCACTCATGGCTTTTTACCGTAATGGCAAGATGCTAAATCCGGCCAAAACAGTACGGAACAACCGTGTTTCTTCAGGAAAGGCAGCAGACGTTTATTCAAACACTCTTTCACGTAAATTTCTTGATTGACAGTCCCGGAAGCTATGAAAATGCTCAAGCCACAGGTACAGATGGCTTGCCAAACCAGACATTTCTTTGCGAACTTTGACAGTTTTATGTGCTTGAAAATATCTGCTACCTTTCCCCTTCCTTTTGCCGTATAAAACTCCTGTCCCGGGAGCTGCTTGTAGTCGGCTTTGACGTAGGTTTCGTCGTCCATTACAACTCAGTCAAACTTCGTCTTGTATAGCCTCCGGGATCGCGCTTTGGCCGTCGTATTTTGTTTATCATCGCGATTTGGAGTCACTACCTTCTTGTAAGTCGATAGTCCGGCTCGATGCACGGTTGTAGACGATACACCCAGCTTATTTGCGGCATCTCGGAGAGAGAGGATAGGGTTTCGCTTGAAACTACCGGCAACTCTCTTTGTCGTCTCAGCGGCTTCCGGTTTTCGATTTCCCCACGATCCAGACTTCCTGGCGTTCCCCAAACACTTTAATTACATTTGTAACGGTTGATTTGGCAACTTTTAGCGATTTTGCCAGCTTTGCGTGCGAGTAGCTCGGATTTTCGCGATGCGCGAGCAAAATTTTGATACGCTGCTCTTCTTGCTTGGACGGCATTTTGACAACTGAAGAGTGAATTCCAAAATCAAAATAGGAGCAACATTCTACACACACACCTTCAAAATGAGGGGTGTTCAGGTTTTTTAAATGCAAAATTGGAAGAAATACGTCAAGTTTTTATTGACCAAATTTTGACCGTATCACCCTTTATATCAAATCCGTCAAATGTGTTGGGGTGCTATATATAAAGGTTTTTGTCCCAAATACATACATTTAAATCTGAATCCATCTGAAAATTATAATCTATAGACTTAAAATTTAAGTCGGCTACTGCCCTGAGATGGTATACTAAGTTAGTAACAAAATATGGGAAACGTTTAAATCTGAACTAATTTTGAGGCAACTTTGCAAATGTCTACTTATGATTTATCAGTCGATAGATATGTATTCGAAATAAAGGAAAATCTGAATCACTTTTACAAGTTTTCGGCTTAGCAGTGGCGATTTTATAAGGAAAATGTGGGTATTTTGGTCATTTTTGCCCAAATCGGAAGAACATGTATATGGAAGCTATATAGAAATCTGAACCGATTTCAACCAAATTTGACATGTATACTTAGTATTTAAATTCTACTCCCTGTGCAAAATTGCATGTAAATCGGAATACAACTTTGACCTCTGTGGTCATATGACGGAAAATCGGGCGAAGGATATATATGGGAACTATACGTAAATCTGAACCGATTTCAATAAAATTTAGCACTCTTGTCTACACTACTAATTGTACTTCTTGTGCCGAATTTCAACCAAATTGGGCGAAAACTCTGGCTTCTGGGGCCATATAAGTCCATATCGGGCGAAAGATGTAGATATAGAAGCTATATCTAAGTCTGAACCGATTTCAATCAAATCCGGCATACATGACTACAGTACTAATTGTTCTCCTGGTGCACAATTTCAAGCAAATTGGGATAAAACTCTGGCTTCTGGGGCCATATAAGTCCATATCGGGCGAAAGATATAATATGGGAGCTATATCTAAATCTGAACCGATTTCGCCACACTTGACTATAGTACTAATTGTTCTCCTTGTGCAAAATTCCAAGCAAATTAGAGTAAAAATCTGGCTTCTGGGGCCATATCGGGCGAAAGATATATATGGGAGCTATATTTAAATCTGAACCGATTTCGCCAAACTTGACTGTAGTACTAATTGTTCTCCTTGTGTAAAATTTCAAGCAAATTAGAGTAAAAATCTGGCTTCTGGGGCCATATTAGTCCATATCGGGCGAAAGATATATAACATATGGGAGCTATATCTTAATCTGAACCGATTTCAATCAAATTAGCACACTTTACTATAGTACTAATTATTCTCCTTGTGCAAAATTTCAAGCAAATCAGGGTAAAACTCTGGCTTCTGGGTTCATATAAGCGCATATCGGGCGAAAAATATATATGGGAGCTATATCTAAATTTGAACCGATTTCTTCCAAAATCAAAAGGGTTCTATTCTGACCCAAAACAGAAATTTGTGCCAAATTTTAAGTCGATTGGACTAAAACTGCGACCTAGACTTTAATCACAAAAATGTGTTCACAGACAGACGGACGGACGGGCAGACGGACATGGCTAGATCGACTCAGGGACCCACCCTATACATATGCACTAACTTATAATACCCTGTCCCACAGTGTGACGCAGGGTATTAAAACATGAATATGCGATACCGTATTTGATAACGATGCCAAGCCAGTACGGCTTGGAATCGGCGGATGATATATCTTGAGGGGGAATGAATGTGTTAGTTCGTCATTTACTTAAGAGATCATACAGTTCCAAATCTGTAGTCTATACAACTCGCGGGTGCAGTGGTGCGCGACTACATGTTGATAACCAAGGCACAGGTTGATTCCCCAAAGAGATGATATTGTCAGCAGGTTTCCAGTTAAATTAAATATCGAAATGGAATTTGAATATCGAAGGAATTTGATGGGCTTTAAGTGCTTAAGGCCATTCTCTACATAATTTGCTCATAATCACCGGCGAATATGATACTAACCAACATATAATGCAACATTTGATAAAGCTTTTTATAAGTATGAACTTTTTATTAAAAATATTATCACTCATAATTTTCCGTAATTATCACATTTATCAAATGTTTAAGAAAATTGTTTAACTTCCTACAGCCAAATATCATAAAAATCAAATGTGTATTAAAATTAAATCTTCAGATTAAAATGGTTCACAATGACATTAAATCAAAAATACCACACTATTTGTTAAAGTTATAAGAAAAACTAGAGTAAAATACAGATGGTTCGGATAGACCGAATTTTGTGTACATCCTATTATGGATAGCGTCATTTCATCCGATCCGGCTGAAATTTGGTACATGGTGTTAGTATATGGTCTCTAACAACCATGCAAAAATTAATTCACATCGGTCCATAATTATATATAGCCCCCATATAAACCGATCCCCCGATTTGGCTTGCGGAGCCTCTAAGAGAAGAAAATTTCATCCGATCGGGCTGAAATTTGGTACAAGATGTTAGTCTCTAACAACCATGCCCGGCAACCGATCCGGCTGAAATTTGGTACATGGTGTAAGTATATGGTCTCTAACAACCATGCAAAAATTAGTTCACATCGGTCCATAATTATATATAGCCCCCATATAAACCGATCCCCCGATTTGGCTTGCGGAGCCTCTAAGAGAAGAAAATTTCATCCGATCGGGCTGAAATTTGGTACAAGGTGTTAGTATATGGTCTCTAACAACCATGCCCGGCAACCGATCCGGCTGAAATTTGGTACATGGTGTAAGTATATGGTCTCTAACAACCATGCAAAAATTAGTTCACATCAGTCCATAATTATATATAGCCCCCATATAAACCGATCCCCAGATTTGACCTCCGGAGCATCATGGATGAGCAAAATTCATCCGATTCGGTTGCAATTTGGTACGTGGTGTTAGTATATGGTCTTAGACAACCATGCAGGAATTGGTCCATATCGGTCCATAATTATATGGAGCCCCCATATAAACCGATCCCCAAATTTGACTTGCGGAGCCCCTTGGAAGAGCAAAATTCACCCGATCCAGTTGAAATTTGGTACGTGGTGTGCAAAAATTGGTCCATATCGGTCTATAGTTATATATAGCCGATCCCCAAAATAATCTACCAAAATTTTATTTCTATAGAAAATTTGTCAAAATTTTATTACTATAGAAAATTTTGTAAATATTTTATTACTATAAACAATTTTGTCAAAATTTTATTATTATAGAACATTTAGTCAAAATTTAATTTCTATAGAAAATGTAGAAAATTTTATTAGTATAGACATTTTTTTCAAAATTTTATTTCTATAGAAAATTTTGTCAAAATTTTATTTCTGTAGAAAATTTTGTCAAAATTATATTTCTATAGAAAATTTTGTCAAAATTTTATTTCTATTGAAAATTTTCAAAATTTTATGGCTATAGAAAATTTTGTCAAAATTTACTGCAATCCAAGTAATTCGATTGTGGATGACAGTCTGTAGTACAAGTTTCTATGCTATCCATGGTGGATGGTACATAAGATTCGGCCTGGTCGAACATACGGTCGTATATTCTTCTTAATTATTTAATTTTATCAAATTTTAGAATGACCCAGAAAAAAATTTTAGTTGTTATCAAAAATGGTACAAATTATTAAAACTATCACCCATGTTCGGATATCCACTTCAATTCCATTTCCACTATTCACGTCAAATCCAAGAACGTGAAAATTTGGTGTTCTTAATTCCACGTTCATTTTTGAACTTTTCTGTAAACAGATGGTTTGCACAAATCACCCAAAAATTCACTAAGGCGGAAATCTAAATAAGTGGAATCAATAGACTTATTTTAATTTATTATTTTTTTTTAATTAAAAATTACGCAGTTTTAATAAAAGTCATGTATTAAATATACAATTTTTTTATGCGAGTACTTTGTTTTTTAACCGGAAATATATCTATCTTGGACATACTCGCAATTCAACTTTCACTAAGCCTTTGGCAATTGAATTGATTTCACGAAAATTCCGGTGAAAATGGATTGTAGGACATCAAAATCGTGGAATTGATTCACATTCACCTGGAAGTGGATTTGCAAACATGGGCATGTATGTCAAAAAAGTGCTAAATCCAATCTAGAAAAATTGCGAATTTTTGACAAAAAATTGAGGTTAACGTTTCCGATAAGCGTAAGAATTCATTAAAAATCATAAAAAATTATAAGAATTGTTTATTGGGCAAATTTTTACAAAAATTTTTAATTATATCCAAAAAACTTCATTCGAATCACACTTTAAGATGTGATGCAAATTCAGTGCACCAGCTGTTGAAATAGTTAGCATCCGTCCTTTAACAAGCCCATGTTATATTCATTGCTTCTGTTTTAATTTTACACCACTTCCGGATCTAAAAAGAAAATTTTCAATACTTTATGCCGACGCTTGTTGTTGCTGGGAAGTTTAAAATTGATCGAGCCACCATGGTGCCATTGTAAGCATGTCCGCCTTGCATACATAAAGTCTTGAGTTCAATCCCAGTTTCGACCGAACACCAACAATTTTTTATCCATCCTCAGTAATGCTGGTGACATTTCCGAGTGTACCAATGCTCTTCTAAGTGGTTTCAACGTAATTTGAAACCTCGTTCGGACTAGGCTATAAGAACGAAGTCCCTTGTCAATGAGCTGAACTTACCATCAGCCAGCACTCATTGATAAGAGAGAAACTCACCACTTGTGATACCACAATGGACTGAATTGTCGAAGTGAGCATAACATATCGGGCTGCAAATAGCAGACAAAGATTTCAAAGGCGGCACGAATGTGGCTTTGCAGAATTCTGCCCCATTCCCTACGAAGCGCTGTCTTGAAATCATCAACATTTTGATATTTTTTAGTCCCAATCTTACTCTCCAAAATGACCTTCACGTAAAAGACTAACTGATTGTGATCGGATAATTTTGGTGACCATTGTGCGATAGAAATTAAACGAGGAATGTCCTCGTTATGCCATCTCTGATTGACGCATGCAGTGTGCAATGGCTCTGAGTCCTGTTGGAATGTCCATATTGAGGGCCGAAAATGATTGTCTATCCAGTTCTTTATTCAGGGCATTTTCCGATAATATTCGGCATTTACGAGTATTTAGCTTATGGCCGATAAATACGAGCGGGGAGCTAACATCGGCCATTACAGTGGCCCACACGATTACCAGTTCTTGATTTCTTGTTGCCATTCGAAGGTGTCAATTTTCAGCTAACCTCTTTGGCAGGTAGAGCCGATAATTTTCCTTTTTGCACAAAATCTGCTTCCAATCGGAGAAACCCAAATTCGGTAAATGGCCTCTTTCATGCGAAGCAACTTCTTGGCTCTTTCCAGTATGACTTTTTTTCATGGATCATGCAATGGATTTGGTTAAAGTTCATTTTGCCATATGTGTTGCATCCGTTCTCGCGATATGCTCAACTAACCAACAAGTTTACTGCCAAGTGGATTTCGATTAAATCAGACATCATTTAATAAATCTGAATTGGATCCCATGAAATTTTCCGCCGCGGGATACTCAAGAATTTTAATCTGAAATTTGGTGCTTTTGCATTCCACTTCGATTTGAATCGATATGGTTCAATTTTCGCATGATAGCTAGAGGACATTGGAGATCGGATGTGGATAGCCAATTGGCTATTTCATTCGATCTACATATTAAGAGCTACCAAGTGAGCGTGGTTTGAGCTGACAGACAGATGAACATCGGTATATCGGCTCAAAATTTTCTCATGACGAAGACTGCAAGAAGCGTGCAGCACTCATTGATAATAGAGAAGTTTACCTGAATAGTCTAAGTGAGCCTAAAATCCCATCTAACGTCACGAACATATTTGTATACCTCTATTTTATGGTAGATATTATAAAAATGTTTATTTTTTATAGAAAAATATATTTTAAATTAATTTTAATTTAAAGCTTAAAAAAATGACAAAAATAATCGAATAATCAAAAATATCGAAACCAAGAAATATATCATCAAAACCTCTAATATTATTTTTCAAAAAAGAATGAATCATCTCAATTTTTCAGTTTCAAAAAAATTAAAAATATATAAAAAATTGTTTTATGTTAATTGATGAATTTCCTAAATATGGATTTTATTGGAAAATTTTTTATTATTTGTTTACCATTACTAAATTTTTTTTTTTAAATTTGTATCGGAAAAAGTCATTATAATGTTTAAAGAGGCCTTTATCAGCATAGCCTTTGTATCCGATAACCTTCAACCCTCAGCGTGGCTTTTTTTATTACTTGGCCCTTCCATTTTCTGTTGTAAAACTCATTTAAATTCCTTCAATAAGTTTCAATAAATTCCTTCTTGGTCTTTGCTATTTTTAAATTTTATTGATGTAAACTTTCTTCATTTGAAGGAAAATCGCCAAACGAACAGAAAAGACGGATGTACGAATGTTTGAAAATCTTTAAAATAAATGAATAAAGCAGTCAACCAGAAGAATGGATAAATATTAGGGCTATAATGGAATGAAAACAAATGCATACTAAAGAAAAAACCTTGCAATAAACAAAACGAACGAAGCCAGCAACGACAATAGCAGTAATAATTCTAGGATACTTGGGAATCCATCTAAAGGATGCTAAAAGAGGAATTCGTACTGATGAGAAATTACGACTGCCACTGGTATACGTAGATCTTCGAGTTTCTATGGGGCGTCTGACCATTTATTTTTCCGTCTTCAGTTGGAAACAAACAAAATAGTTTCCTTTGTATGGGATTTAGTAAAATTGCTTTGAATTGCTTCCTATACAAAAGCAAATGGGAAAAATGTTGTACTTAGAATTTAATGAGTGAATGTTATGGCAAGCATTCTTCATAGTTATTTTCAGAGTAAAATATGAAAGACCAAGCATAGCCAAAGCGAGCAATTACAGAAAAAAAACGTTCTTCAGAAGTTTTGCTACTCAATTAGACGAAAAACAAAGGATTCTAGGAAATTCTTGGAAACCTTTAAGACTACACACGCACACAAGGCAATATTGCATTTAAGTCGTTTTTATTTCATGGTTATCTTGAACTTAGTTTTTCATGTTAAATTGAATTTGTTTCGAGGTGAATTCGTTCATACATGAATATCTATATGGGTTTGAAATTAAAATTTTTCGGAAATTAAAATTACATCCAAAATAAGATGAAACATGTAGGTAACGTTGGATGTAGTGGTAGCCCTTTATTTGAAGACTAACTTAGACTCTTAAATCCATTGAATACCACAGTTTGTGAACTTCTTTTTTATCAATAAGTGCTGCCGATTTTTAACTCAATTCAAGGGACATGCTAGCTCGAAAAGCGTCTCATATAGCGGTGAAACCACTTAGCTACAGAAGCTTCGAAAGACTTTTAAATGTCACCAGCATTAGGTTAGGTTAGGTTATGTGGCAGCCCGATGTATCAGGCTCACTTAGACTATTCAGTCCATTGTGATACCACAGTGGTGAACTTCTCTCTTATCACTGAGTGCTGCCCGATTCCATGTTAAGCTCAATGACAAGGACCTCCTTTTTATAGCCGAGTCCGAACGGCGTTCCACATTGCAGTGAAACCACTTAGAGAAGCTTTGAAACCCTCAGAAATGTCACCAGCATTACTGAGGTGGGATAATCCACCGCTGAAAAACTTTTTGGTGTTCGGTCGTAGCAGGAATCGAACCCACGACCTTGTGTATGCAAGGCGGACATGCTAACCATTGCACCACGGTGTCTCCCAGCATTACTGAGAGGGGATAATCCACTGTTAAAAACTTTTTGGTGTCTGGTCGAAACTAGATTTGAAGCCATGACCACGGTGCTCCCATGAGTAAAGAAAATCCATCATACCCATCAGTGAACTTTATGGCAATGTCCAGTTTTTTTTTTTTTTATCCCAAACAGGAGATTTACCGAAAATTTTTTACCAAAAACTTGTGAGAGCACTCCTGCATTTAAATGTTAACAAGTCTTTGGTTCTCGTACCATTGCTCGTTACTGTAGTACTGGCCGATAGGCAACGCGTCCAAAATGCGGACGAAAAACCCCAGAAATGATCAAAAAAATTAAGGCCGGATTTAATAAAAATCCACGCCGATAAAACTTGCTCGTGAGTTGAACGGATACAGAAAACTGAGCTTGGACTCAAGCCATTGAAGTTCCAAGAACTCAACGATGCTTAAAAAACAAGTAAGGAAAGTCTAAAGTCGGGCGGGGCAGACTATATTATACCCTGTCCCACTTTGTAATTCTACATTTTCCAAACCATCTCAAACCCTCAATTTGAAACTTCTACATTAATTTCTAATACCCTCTTTCACAGTGTGGCGCAGTGTATACAAAGTTGGACTGGGAAGGGCCAAGGAATCGCTTTGCTTGTACGAAAGTGGTCAGGCACCGAATTTGATTTTCTGCGACACCATTCCAAATTGGGCAGTTTGTGAGCAATCAATATTATCTGGTTTACTTGGCAAACATGTGAGGTAAAAATGTACACTGGCCCAGAACTTAAGTGCCCACGATGGTAATCGTGTGGGCCACCGTAACGGCCAATGGTCGCACCTCGCTCGTATTCATCGCTCATGGAGTCAAAAAAAAAATGCCGATTTTTTCACTAAAATCCCCAAAAGAAGGAATTGAAGCCCTTCATGACAAACATTTCGGCCACAGACCATAGGTTCTTCGCTTCGTTTCCACCGCTGGATCTCAACGACGGTTGCCACAGTTACTAAAATTCTACCAAACAAATTTCGCAAAATATTTCCAACTAAAATTTTGACAAAATTTTCTATTGAAATAAAATTTTGACAAAATGTTCTATTGAAATAAAATTTTGACAAAATTTTCTATTGAAATACAATTTTGACACAATTTCTCTTGAAATAAAAATTTGACAAAATTTTCTATATATTTTCATCATAATGTCTAAAAGACGGTATTAAATCCCTTTATGACAAACATTTCGGCCGCGGACATTGGTTCTTCGCTTCGTTTCTACCGCTAGATCTTAACGACGTTTGGTAAAAATCTCCCAAAAACTGTTTGACAAATTTCGCAAAATATTTGCAACTAAAATTTTGACAAAATTTTCTATAGAAATAAAACTTCGACAAAATGCTCTATAGAAATAAGACTTTGACAATTTGTTCTAAAGAAATGAAACTTTAACAAAATTTCCTATATAGAAATAAAATTTTGACAAAATTTTCTATAGAAATAAAATTTTGACAAAATTTTCTATTGAAATAAAATTTTGACAAAATTTTCTATAGAAATAAAACGTTGAAAAAATTTCCCTTTAAATAAAAATTTGACAAAACTTTCAAAAGAAATAAAATTTTGACATTTTATACAAATAAAATTTTGACATAATTTTCCATGTATAGAAATACAATTTTGACAAAATTTTCTATAGAAATAAAATTTTGGAAAAATTTTCAATAGAAATAAATTTTGACATTTTATACAAATAAAATATTGACAACATTGTATAGAAATAAAATTTTAACAAAATTTTCTATAGAAATGAAATGTTGACAAAATTTTCTAGAGACATAAAATTTTGACAAAATTTCCATAGAAATAAAATTTTGACGAAATTTTCTATAGAAATAAAATTTTGACAAAATTTTCTATAGAAATAAAATTTTGACAAAATTTTAAATAGAAATACAATTTTGACAAAATTTTCTATAGAAATAAAATTTTGACAAAATTTTCTACAGAAATAAAATTTTGACAACATTTTCTACAGAAATAAAATTTTGACAAATTTTCCTATAGAACTAAAATTTTAACAAAATTTTCTATAGAACTAAAATTTTGACAAAATTTTCTAAAAAAATAAAATTTTAAAAAAAATTTATATAGAAATAAAATTTCAACAAAATTTTCTATAGAAATAAAATTTTGACAAAATTTTCTATAGAAATAAAATATTGACAAAATTTTCTACAGAAATAAAAATTTGACAATATTTTCTACAGAAATAAAATTTGGCAAAATTTTCTACAGAAATAATATTTTGCCAAATTTTCTATATAAATAAAATTGTGACAAAATTGTCTATAGAAATAAAATTTTTACAAAATTTTCTATAGAAATAAAATTTTGACAAAATTTTCTATAGAAATAAAATTTTGACAAAATTTTCTACAGAAAAAAATTTTGACAACATTTTCTACAGAAATAAAATTTTGACAAATTTCCTATAGAACTAAAATTTTGACAAAATTTTCTATAGAACTAAAATTTTGAAAAAATTTTCTATAAAAATAAAATTTTGAAAAAAATTTATATAGAAATAAAATTTCAACAAAATTTTCTATAGAAATAAAATTTTGACAAAATTTTCTATAGAAATAAAATATTGACAAAATTTTCTACAGAAATAAAATTTTGACAATATTTTCTACAGAAATAAAATTTTGGCAAAATTTTCTACAGAAATAATATTTTGCCAAATTTTCTATATAAATAAAATTTTGACAAAATTTTCTATAGAAATAAAATTTTGACAAAATTTTCTACAGAAAAAAATGTTGACAACATTTTCTACAGAAATAAAATTTTGACAAATTTTCCTATAGAACTAAAATTTTGACAAAATTTTCTATAGAACTAAAATTTTTACAAAATTTTCTATAAAAATAAAATTTTGAAAAAAATTTCTATAGAAATAAAATTTTGACAAAATTTTCTATAGAAATAAAATTTTGACAAAATTTTCTATACAAATATAATTTTGACAAAATTTTCTACAGAAATAAAATTTCAACAAAATTTTCTATAGAAATAAAATTTTGACAACATTTTCTATAGAAATAAAATTTTGACAAAATTTTCTATAGAAATAAAATTTTGACAAAATTTTCTATAGAAATAAAATTTTGACAAAATTTTCTATAAAAATAAAATTTTGACAAAATTTTCTACAGAAATAAAATTTTGACAACATTTTCTACAGAAATAAAATTTTGACAAATTTTCCTATAGAACTAAAATTTTGACAAAATTTTCTATAGAACTAAAATTTTGACAAAATTTTCTATAAAAATAAAATTTTGAAAAAAATTTATATAGAAATAAAATTTCAACAAAATTTTCTATAGAAATAAAATTTTGACAAAATTTTCTATAGAAATAAAATATTGACAAAATTTTCTACAGAAATAAAATTTTGACAATATTTTCTACAGAAATAAAATTTTGGCAAAATTTTCTACAGAAATAATATTTTGCCAAATTTTCTATATAAATAAAATTTTGACAAAATTTTCTATAGAAATAAAATTTTGACAAAATTTTCTACAGAAAAAAATGTTGACAACATTTTCTACAGAAATAAAATTTTGACAAATTTTCCTATAGAACTAAAATTTTGACAAAATTTTCTATAGAACTAAAATTTTTACAAAATTTTCTATAAAAATAAAATTTTGAAAAAAATTTCTATAGAAATAAAATTTTGACAAAATTTTCTATAGAAATAAAATTTTGACAAAATTTTCTATACAAATATAATTTTGACAAAATTTTCTACAGAAATAAAATTTCAACAAAATTTTCTATAGAAATAAAATTTTGACAACATTTTCTATAGAAATAAAATTTTGACAAAATTTTCTATAGAAATAAAATTTTGACAAAATTTTCTATAGAAATAAAATTTTGACAAAATTTTCTATAAAAATAAAATTTTGACAAAATTTTCTACAGAAATAAAATTTTGACAACATTTTCTACAGAAATAAAATTTTGACAAATTTTCCTATAGAACTAAAATTTTGACAAAATTTTCTATAGAACTAAAATTTTGACAAAATTTTCTATAAAAATAAAATTTTGAAAAAAATTTATATAGAAATAAAATTTCAACAAAATTTTCTATAGAAATAAAATTTTGACAAAATTTTCTATAGAAATAAAATATTGACAAAATTTTCTACAGAAATAAAATTTTGACAATATTTTCTACAGAAATAAAATTTTGGCAAAATTTTCTACAGAAATAATATTTTGCCAAATTTTCTATATAAATAAAATTGTGACAAAATTGTCTATAGAAATAAAATTTTGACAAAATTTTCTATACAAATATAATTTTGAGAAAATTTTCTACAAAAATAAAATTTCAACAAAATTTTCTATAGAAATAAAATTTTGACAAAATTTTCTATAGAAATAAAATTTTGACAAAATTTTCTATAGAAATAAAATTTTGACAAAATTTTCTATAGAAATAAAATTTTGACAAAATTTTCTATAGAAATAAAATTTTGACAAAATTTTCTATAGAAATAAAATTTTGACAAAATTTTCTATAGAAATAAAATTTTGACATAATGTTCTATAGAAATAAAATTTTGACAAAATTTTCTATACAAATAAAATTTTGACAAAATTTTCTACAGAAATAAAATTTTGACAAAATTTTCTATATAAATAAAATTTTGACAAAATTATCTATACACATAAAATTTTTACAAAATTTTCTATAAAAATAAAATTTTGACAAAATTTTCTACAGAAAAAAATTTTTAATGTAAATAAAATTTGACAAAATTTTCTGTATAAATAAAATTTTGACAAAATTTTCTATAGAAATAAAATTTAGACAAAATTTTCTATAGAAATAACATTTTAACAATCTTTTCTACAGAAATAAAACTTTGACAAAATTTTCAATAGAAATAAAATTTTGACAAAATTTTCTACAGAAAAAAATTTTTAATGTAAATAAATTTTGACAAAAGTTTCTGTAGAAGTAAAATTTTGAAAAAATTTTCTATAGAAATATAATTTTGACAAAATTTTCTACCGAAATAAAATTTTGACAAAATTTTCTATATAAATAAAATTTTGACAAAATTTTCTATATAAATAAAATTTTGACAAAATTTTCTATAGAAATAAAAATTTGAGTAAATTTTCTATGTAAATAAAATTTTGACAAAATTTTCTATAGAAAAAAAACTTTGACAAAATTTTCTATAGAAATAAAATATTGACAAAGTTTCTATAGAAATAAAATTTTGACAAAATTTTCTATAGAAATAAAATTTTGAAAAAATTTTCTGTAGAAATAAAATTTTAACAAAATTTTCTATAGAAATAAAATTTTGACAAATAATGCTGTCGAAATTCTGTATATAAAGAAACGAAAATTAATATGTGTCACTTTTCTTAAATGAGTGTGCCATCTTTTTCTGTGTATGTCACCTTTTGTGTCGCAATCTCTGTCGCTGGCTAACAGATATTGCAGTTTTTATTCTATCTTCGTCATACCTATTGTATATGTTGGTAGAATCTTTTCTTAA
Source organism: Haematobia irritans (assembly GCF_050003625.1). Lineage (NCBI taxonomy): Eukaryota > Metazoa > Arthropoda > Insecta > Diptera > Muscidae > Haematobia > Haematobia irritans. Next base: position 170,263,046 of record NC_134398.1, read on the forward strand.
ACAAATATATCTCTTTTAAGTTATAAAAAATTAAATTTTCTAATTCTATTTCAAATTCTTCGACTACACTTCACACACATTCAATTCTCTTAAATCCAATATTTCAACTTGTGGACACTCTCCACATTCATGAACATTGAACTTCCCTTACGGCCACTACCTTAATGCGGTAGGAAAAGGGTTAAGCATTTAATTAACTTGCATGTAACAATGTTAATACTTTTGATTGCGGAAACCTAAGAAATTATTTAATTTCCGAAATCAAAAGCCCAGATATAGGCTCCTCATTCTCAATGCTATTTGTGCGACAAGAAATAGGATTGCTTCATTTCAAAAGAAAGGGATTTATTTATTACAAAAGCAAATTAGTGCGAATCCATAAAACAAAAATAAAAGAACTGAAATGAAATGAAATTGAAAAGGTTTATGCGAATTTGTTATTGAGGAAAAACTTTTGTTGGAAAAACAAACGAATTGAAAATTTCTGTTCGTTCTGCAAAAATAAATGAATGGCCCAAAGTATTAAAAACAATTTGAAAACACAAAGTTGACTTCCTTCCCCCAATCACCATCCCAATTCAGTCCCTGCCTTCCAAAAGTTTAGAAATACTATACACAGCATATGCGGGCACAGAAAGGTCAATAAAGTTTAGCAAAGAGGAGTTTGAGGTAAGCTGAAGCAATTTTCATTAGTAGCAGATGATACATATGTTGGTTAGATTGGATTGGCTTGAGTTTACTCGGTTGGTTCTCTGTCAAAGATGACTGCTATGTATGGTAGCATTTGAATGATTGCGTGCGGTTGAGGTGCTAAAGCCACCGGATATATTTGTGGGTAATTTATTAATTTCTCAACAAATCCCATTGAAGTTGGCTTTTACCTAAAGATTACAGCCTTTTGGCATAAACAGAAACTCTTAAATATATGTATGGATTTTATGTTTGATGGCAAATACGATTTGTGTTGTAATAAGGATTTGAATATTGGGGTGGATGAATATTTTAATATTAAGTGGATTGCCTTTATCTTGAAATCATAAACATATTTATTAATACTTACAATTTTATATAGATTAACATTTTATTAACGTTTTTTTGCTTTTATTTCCAGGTGAGTCACTGTTAATCTTATTTACCATGGTAAGCAACTCCTAGCCAATATGGGTAATAAATTCATAATTTCATTCCATAGAATAAAAAAATATTGACCTAATATGAAAAATTTCAGAATACGTAATTTACACAATATTAAGGAAAAATTTCTTTAAAACAAAGACATTTTAATTGAAAGTAAGTTCATAATCTTTGCTTTAAGATTTTTATATCCACCACCATAGAATGGTGACGGGGGTATAATAAGTTTGTCATTCCGTTTGTAACACATCGAAATATCGATTTCCGACTATGTAAAGTATAGATATTCTTGATCAGGGAGAAATTCTAAGACGATATAACGATGTCCGTCTGGCGTCTGTCTGTTGTAATCACGCTACAGTCTTCAATAATGAAGCAATCGTGCTGAAATTTTGCACAAACTCGTCATTTGTCTGCTGGCAGGTCAAGTTCGAAGATGGGCTATATCGGTCCAGGTTTTGATATAGTCCCCATTAAACCGACCTCCCAATTTGGGGTTTTGGGCTTATAGAAATCGTAGTTTTTATCCAATTTGCCTGAAATTTGAAATCTAGAGGTATTTTATGACCATAAAGAGGTGTGCCAAAAATGGTGATTATCGGTCCATGTTTTGGTATAGCCCCCATATAGACCGATCTCCCCATTTTATTTCTTGGGCTTATAGAAACCGCAGTTTTTATCCAATTTACCTGAAATTGGGAATCGAGAAGTACTTTAGAATCGTAAAGAGGTGTGCCAAAAATGGTGAGCATCGGTCCATGTTTTGGTATGGTCCCCATATAAACCGACCTCCCGATTTGGGGTCTTGGGCTTATAAAAACCGTAGTTTTTATCCAATTTGCCTGAAATTGAAAATCTAGAGGTACTTGAGGTGTGCCGAAAATTGTCCATATCGTTCCATGATTTGGTATAGACCCGCCTCTCGATTTTACATCGTGGATTTATAGAATCCGTAGTTTATATACAATTTGCCTGAAATTGAAAATTTATAGGAATTTTATTACCATAAAGAGGTGTGCCACAAATGGTGAGTATCGGTCCATGTTTTGGTATAGCCCCCATATAGACAGATATCCCGATTTTACTTCTTGGGCTTCTAGAATCCGAAGTTTTTATCCAATTTGCCTGAAATTGGAAATCTAGAGGTATTTTCGGGCCATAAAGAGGTGTGCCGAAAACGGTGAGTATAGCCCCCATAAGAACGATCTCCCGACTTAACTCCTTGGGTTTCTAGAAACCGTATTTTTATCCGATTTGACTGAAATTGTAAATATTCTGGTATTTTAGGCTCATAAAAACGTGTATCGGATTAAATTTTTATCGGTCCATTTGGTAATGCCTCCATATAGACCGACTTCACTTCTTGAGGATATAGAAGGCGCACTGATCATGAAAATTGCTTGAAACTGAATGTAAAATTAACAGATTTTACTTCTCGGGTGAAAATCTACAGATTTAAGATTTCAAATCAAGGCGTTGTTTTATAATTTTCTTGCACACTTACAAGAGATGTTAATGATTCCTCTAAAACTCAAACAAAAATGGTTCTTATAAATCCAGAAACTGATATAGTCCTCATAGGTAAAATCTTTAAATTTATTTTCGGGAAGTGTTCTCAAGTCCTCAAGGAAATCCTAATATGTGGTTCATGGTGGTGGGTATTTAAGATTCGGCCCGGCCGAACGTACTGCTGTATATACTTGTTTTTTATACCCTCCACCATAGGATGGGGGTATATTAACTTTGTCATTCCGTTTGTAACACATCGAAATATTGCTCTAAGACCCCATAAAGTATGTATATTCTGGGTCGTGGTGAAATTCTGAGTCGATCTGAGCATGTTCGTCCGTCCGTCCGTCTGTTGAAATCACGCTAACTTCCGAACGAAACAAGCTATCGACTTGAAACTTGGCACAAGGACCCCCAAATTTGGCTTGCGAGGCCTCTAAGAGAAGCAAATTTCATCCGATCCGGCTGAAATTTGGTACATGGTGTTAGTATATGGTCTCTAACAACCATGCAGAAATTGGTCCACATCGGTCAATAATTATATATAGCCCCCATATAAACCGATCCCCCGATTTGGCTTGTGAGGCCTCTAAGAGAAGCAAATTTCATTCGATCCGGCTGAAATTTGGTACATGGTATTAGTATATGGTTTCTAACAACCATGCAAAAATTGGTCCACATCGGTCCATAATTATATATAGCCCCCATATAAACCGATCTCCCGATTTGGCTTGCGAGGCCTCTAAGAGAAGCAAATTTCTTCCGATCCGACTGAAATTTGGTACATGGTGTTAGTATATGGTCTCTAACAACCATGCAAAAATTGGTCCACATCGGTTCACAATTATATATAGCCCCCATATAAACCGATCCCCAGATTTGACCTCCTGTGCCTTTTGGAGAAGCAAAATGCATCCGATCTGGTTGAAATTTGATACATGGTGGTAGTATATGATATTTAACAACCATGCCAAAAGTGGTCCATATCAGTCCATAATCATATATAGCCCCCATATAAACCGATCCCGAGATTTGGTTTTGGAGCCTCTTGGGGGAGCAAATTTCATCCGAGTTGAAATTTGGTACATTGTGCTAGTTAACAGCCATGCCTAACTAGGTCCATATCGGTCTATAGTTATATATAGCCCTCAGATAGATTGATCCCCAATCACACAAAAATTGTTTCATATCAAGTTCACAATTCTATATAGCCCCCATAAAAGCGACCCCCATATTTCAATTCCCATGTCGATTCGTAATTATTTGTAGACTTACCTATACATAACTTTTTTGTCTAATATATACCACGTATGGACTAACTCACAATTTAGAAAACGATGTTAGGAAGTTTTAAGATACCACAACCCAAGTAATTCGATTGTGGATGACAGTCTTTCGTAGAAGTTTCTACACAATCCATGGTGGAGGGTACATAAGATTCGGCCTATCCGAACTTACGGCCGTATATATTTGTTTACTTTGAAGTAATTTGATTTTTAAAACTGGCGTTTTTTCGTACGTGAAAAGCTTTATTTATATGTCACAAAAAGAGAATGAAAATTCGATAAATTTGGTCTGTATCCTAATTTTAATATAGATAATTTTAATATCATAGATTTAAAGCTAGATATGTGTCGAAAAATGTATCTCGTTTGAAGAAGCCACATCTTTGGCTCGGAATCAATACCAAAATCGTTAAGGGAAGGTCAAAATCTTTAGATCCAAGCAAACTTTTTTTGATTGTGAATCTCATTGATGCCTCTCCGAAACTTATTCAGATTTTGCTCTTTCTGTCTGGTTTGTGCGTTTCAGAAGTGGCGATGTGGGAGACAAAAAAAACCTTCCGGACAGTCGAAGAAGTTTGAAGATGCTGAATTGAAGGCATTACTGCATGAGGACTTTTCACTTACAAACAAAGCTTTGTTTGTACCACATTGATAGTGGGGACGAAAAGTAGATCCACTACGACAATCCCAACCGAAACAAGTTTGGCCGAAAGTTCAGCCAGGCCTACTAAGTTCTACCAAAGTGTAAATGAACTCGAATTACTTGGATTGTGGCAACATTTGCTGGTGGCATCGTTTAGATGTTGAAACACTCAATTGGGAAGAACAAATTGTGGACAATACTTATACTGATCAGTCTGCTAAATTAGAAAAAAAAATCCAAACATTTGAAATGAAATGTATACAGTTGCATAATTTTTCGTATAAGGTCATTATTTTCAGTGTAGCTTTAATTTCACAGCTTTGGATGACTTTTTATCATTTTTGTTTTTGTCTCATAATACTGTGCTTCATTTATTTGAAATCTAACAATATTGCTAGTCATTAGTTCTTATAATCCCCTAAAGGCTTATGAGCTTTGCTTCATATACCATATAAAGATACATTTTATTTTACCTAAAGTATCCTACTACCTTCTCATGCTAGGTGGAAGTATTCAAGTACCCCACAAATAAATCTATATTTAGGTATATCGTGGTGCTGGGTGTTTTTATGAAGATTTTTTGCCATATGTTTTCAGGTTTACTTTATGCATTTGATTATTTTCAATATTGCTATTTTTTTGTTTATTCTCTATCGCTCGTACTTAAGTAGAATATCCCACCCCGCCTAATTTCCCTGTAATCGGAAAAAACAAATACAAATTTAATGCCTTCAATGCGGAAAGTATTTTGTGACGGTGTGAAGAGATGAAAACGGTACGAATGACTGAGGCGAGAACCAAAAGGCAAATCTTTCCAATTCGTTACACTTGGTTTCGTAAAGCCAATGAAACATTACCATGTTTTGCACGCCTTTGCAACGCCGCAGGCCATAAACATAATAAGTCACACCAGAGAGTGAGAGTTTAGACCATAGCAACAAACCATACCATAGCATACGATACAAAATCGTGCCATACTCGTCTTCATCCAGAGGGATTTAGCTATGGTGCGATTTAGACAATATCTACAATATATTAAATTTGAGTATATCTATTGGAAAATGGAGGCCTTTAGTTTAGAGCTATGAGCTATGTACACGGATGGAAAAGACTGTTTTTCATATGTTTGGCTATAAACATTATATGTTTGGAACACAAATTTTTAAACACAATATTTTTGAGTGCAAGCATATAATGTTCATAAACTAGCATAACATGTTTGGGACATATATGTTAATATGTTAGAACATATTATGTTTGGGACATAAAATGTTTGTAAATATAATATGCTTGGATGCAAACATATATTAATTTAGAAATAGCCTATAAACATATATGTGTTTAGTAGCTTGGAGCGCTATTTAACAGGGAGCGATATTGAATTAAGTTGGTGGTTGTTGCTTGTTATTACAAAATTTACATTTTATTTTTCCTTGGGCAATTGATCTGCTACTTCTTTGATCCTTACAAACTGTGTGGTCCGCTGTTCGAATCCCCGTCCGGCAAAAGGTAAAATTAAAATAAAAAAAAATCATACAATTGAATAATTTCTTCTACAATGTTTGTATTACAGAAAAAGGTGCTAAGAACTAAAAAATCTCGTGGAAGTGAGAAAGATGTGGGGGAATATACAATTGGGCAGAAACAAAATTTTGAGCATTCAGGTCGAAAACCTATGTTGTTAGCACCTATATTACCTGTTTATTTTCATAATTCATTATGATTGTAAATATATAAATAAATAAATAAAATTTTGAGCACAATATTGTTTGGGAGAATTTTTTTTAAGCATATAATATTTTTGGGTGCAAAATGCTTCCAAACATATTATATGGTCACATAATAACATATTGTTTTTTGGAAGACAACATTATTGAATTTAGATGCAAAAATACAAAATGTTTGGAACTTAGACTACCCAAACATATATTGTTTAGACCAATATGCTTTCAAACATATTATATATTGGTAGAGATCAAACATATAAATGTTTGGGCAATACCCAAAAATGTATATGCTTGAAGCAAAATATGTTTGGGAGTATATGTTACAGAAGCGATTTTTTGTGAGCGTGTAGATATAGGGTAGAGGACTCATTACTCTTGACATAATTCGTACTCATATGAAGTTTAAGCTATAAATAAGGCTAGCGATATTATCATGGCTCAGAACAGTAAATCTAATGAAGGCATAAAGTTTAGAAGGGATCATAAAGTTTTAGGTCTTTACAAACATAATAATATTTAGAGGTATTTCAAAGTTAATTTCTATTATTAACTCGTTGACGTGGTCAGGCAGCCATATTAAACTGCTCAGTCATTTTGTTGACATATTTGCGTTAGTCTATGACCATTTCGTTACGAACAAAGAGTTCGAGAATTTAATTATTGGTTGGGATTAAGGTGGTAAGAACGTGGGCCGCAGAAAATTGGCTCCAAAACCCAAACGAAACAGAGCCACAAATGTGAGATAACGTTTCATAATGACTATGAGCTCCGTAGAAATAAGCCCCAGCAAAATGTAACTGAAGCATGAAAATCTACCCTAAAATAAAATTAGAGCTCATTTTCACTTTTGATTTCAAATAAATATACTCTAACTTATGAAAATGAATCCTAACTGATGGAAAAAATATAAAGTTTTAAGAAAAAAATTAATTGATTTCATTAGCAAATTTCAATTAATATTTTAATTGATTCAATTAAAAATTAAATTGATATTGATTGCAAAACTTAATTAACTTTTATTTAAAAACGTAACTACATTCAAACACTTTCTTAACTGACATACTATTATTAGTTTGATTAAAAATTTAATTCTATCAATTATTTTTTTAATTAAAAATTTAAAAATTTCAATCATTGACTTAGTGTTTCCAGTTTGATTAAAAAATTAACTGTATCAATTAAGTTTCTAATTGAAAAAGTTTTCAGCTTCAATCAACTGTTAAGATGGAAATATGTTGGAGATATTTTTTCTCTGTAGGAAAAAGTCTTAATCCCAGGCCAAAGACCGACCACGCAAAAAGCAAATCTGACACGATACAATGCTTATTCGGAACAACAAAAGCGTGTTTAGTTGGCACCATTGCCAAATCCTAGAATGCGAAAATAAGTCCTAATTGAAAACGAAGCTCAATGCTCAAAAGGAAATTGGGGTTAATTTTCATTTTAAATATTGGCGCTTATTTTCATAATGCAAATGCGCTCCAAAACTAAAATTAAATTACTCCCCAAAAAACATAAAAAATTGGTATTGTTGTTTTCCATACAATATTTTTTAGGGTCGGTCCTACTTCATATAAGTTTTGGGGCCAATTTTCATAAGACCCATATTCCTTGGATTGACAGTCTGTACATATATTTATGCCCGGCCAAGTTGCCACCTATTTTGCTGTTTCACTACGGTCTGATCTTTTTGTAATGGAATAATCAATCTGCATAGAAAATTAGGTCATTTTTATTTCCAGGAATCTGTGCCGTAATCACTGTTTCAAGTGGAAAGTGGAATAATACGTGACATTGTTATAGACAGATCATCTTGAAATCTACACTGTACTCATATTCTTCTTTAGGCGTATACTTGCTACTGTTTTGCAGCTTAGGAAATCTGTATTTGTATCAAGAGCACAAATGCGAGATTCTTTCAAATGTTTGAGAATTTACTGCGAAAAACATTGTAGCTAACTGACCAATCGAAGTATTGTCCATAGCTAGTTACTAACATTACTCATATTTCTGACAACATACGGATACCACAAGGAAAAAAGGACTCGTCTTTTGACCCAATCCGCGAATTGGTCCACTTTTTGGCTTCCTCATAAGAATGAACAAGCATATACGGCCGCAAGTTCGGCCAGGTCGAATCTTATGTACCCTCCACCATGGATTGCCAGGTCGAATCTTATGTACCCTACACCATGGATTGTGTAGAAACTTCTACTAAAGTCTGTCATCCACAATCGAATTACTTGGGTTGCGGTAACACTTGCCGATGGCCAGGTATCTTAAAACTTCCTTAACACTGTCTTCTAAATTGTAAGTTAGTCCCTACGGGGATATATTAAACCAAAAAAAAATCCTATTAAATACATATATAATTCAGTTCGACAAAATTTTCTATAGAAATAAAATTTTGACAAAATTTCCTATAGAAATAAAATTTTTACAAAATCTTCTATAAAAATAAAATTTTGGAAAAATCTTCTGTAGAAATAAAATTTTGATAAAATTTTCGATAGAAAAAAATTTTAACAAAATTTTCTATAGAAATAAAATTTTGACAAAACTTTCTATAGTAATAAAATTTTGACAAAATTTTCTGTAGAAATGAAATTATGACAAAATTTTCTATAGAAATAAAATATTGACAAAACTTTCTATAGTAAAAAATTTTTTATAGAAATGAAATTATGACAAAATTTTCTATAGAAATAAAATTTTCGTAGATTATTTTTCGCGATATGGACCAATTTTTGTGTGATTGACCATCGGCTATATGTAACTATTGACCGCTATGGACCAATATTTGCATGGCTATTAGCGGCCATATACTAGCGCAATGTACCAAATTTCAACCAAATCTGATGAATTTGGCTCCTACAAGAGGTTCCGGAGGTCAAATCTGGGGATCCATTTATATGGCGGCTATATATAATTATGGAACGATATGGACCAATTTTTACATGGTTGTTAGAGGCCATATACTAACACCACGTACCCCATTTCAAACGGATCGGATTAAATTTGCTCTTCCAAAAGGCTCCGGAGTTCAAATCTGGGGATCGATTTATATGGGTCTATATATAATTATGGACCGATATGGACCAATTTTTGCATGGTTGTTAGAGACCATATACTAACATAACACCATGTACAAAATTTCAACCGGATCGAATGAATTTAGCTCCTCCAAGAGGCTCCGGAGGTCAATTCTGGGGATCGGTTTATATGGGGGTTATATATAATTATAGACCGATATGGACCAGTTTTTGCATGGTTGTTGGAAACTATATGACAACACCACGTACCAAATTTTAACTAGATCGGATGAGTTTTACTCCTCCAAGAGGCTCCGCAAGCCAAATCTGGATATGGACCAGTTTTTGCATGGTTGTTGGAAACTATATGACAACACCACGTACCAAATTTCAACTTGATCGGATGAATTTTACTCCTCCAAAAGGCTCTGCAAGCCAAATCTGGGGATCGGTTTATATGGGGGCTATACGTAAAAGTGGTCCGATTTGGCCTGTTTGCAATAACATCTGACCTACATCAATAACAACTACTTATGCCAAATTTCGAAGTCGATAGCTTGTTTCGTTCGGAAATTAATGTGATTTCAACAGACGGACGGACGGACATGCTTAAATTGACTCAGAATTTCACCACGACCCAGAATATTTATATTTTATGGGGTTTTAGAGCAATATTTTGATGTGTTACAAACGGAATGACAAGGTTAAAGTATTCCCATCCTATGGTGGAGGGTATAAAAACTTGATAAGCCAGGTTATACGTTATCTATCGGAATAAGTGGTAGTCAGAGAGAGCAATGTCTGGGCTAGACGGGTTTTGCAACCTGTGGCGGAGCGTTATAGTGCTGCAAAATCACCTTATCGTGCTTGGTTTAAATGCATCAATTGAGTTCGTTACGAAGTTTTTATAAGTATTTCATGCATTTGCAGCAGGTTATAGTCCACTACACTTAGCTGGTGCCACCTTATATTCAGCATAGGGGGTTTCCATGGATGTTTGACTTTACCGTCGAGTTTGGGTATATTGTTATTGCATTTGACATGAATTGAGCAATTCCTACAATTCAGTATCTTCAAACTTATTCGGCTGTCCTCGTTATTCTGTGCTTCTACATCAAAATCACCACTTCTAAAACATATTGACACCCAAATAGTAACCTCTGAATAAGCATTGGAGAGAAATCGATGCGATTCAGCTGCACTTTTCTCCAAATTAAAAAAGTAAAATGCAAATGCTGTTTTTCTTAGTTAAGAAACTTAATGCAATCAGTATCATACAATGCTTATATCCCATCTGATGTTAGGTTAGGTTAGGTTATGTGGCAGCCCGATGTATCAGGCTCACTTAGACTATTCAGTCCATTGTGATACCACAGTGGTGAACCTCTCTCTTATCACTGAGTGCTGCCCGATTCCATGTTAAGCTCAATGACAAGGGACCTCCTTTTTATAGCCGAGTCCGAACGGCGTTCCACATTCCAGTCAAACCACTTAGAGAAGCTTTGAAACCCTCAGAAATGTCACCAGCATTACTGAGGTGGGATAATCCACCGCTGAAAAACTTTTTGGTGTTCGGTCGTAGCAGGAATCGAACCCACGACCTTGTGTATGCAAGGCGGGCATGCTAACCATTGCACCACGGTGGCTCCCAATCTCTGATGTTAATCTCCTATTACTATAAAGACGCTATTCGCTGAACGCAAATTCAGCGTTTGCTGACTTGCTGGCCATAGTCCGCTTTTTTGATCGGGACTCTGTTTCTTTGCCTTCAATATTCGCTCGACATGGCACTTTGTGCTATCTCCCTTTCTGCGATATCATTTCTTCAATTATATTTGATAGTGTTATCGCCTCTATCTTCTGTGTCAGAGCATATCTTTCATTTCTCCATTTATTGCAGTGAAATAACATAGCTTCAGCGTCCTCTTCTTTCTCGTTTTGTTTTTTATATATGCAGTACTTTGATTCACAAGCAACCGGTTTTGGTGTGTCCTTATGTGAATAGCATTTGTATCAGGTAATAGTTTACTTCTCCATGTATTTCTGTGCACCTTTCTTATACTATTATAAGAAAGGTGCACAGCTACGACTTCCATCGTCATTTCTACCCGGCTTTGCGATTTGCAAATCATTTCCAGCTATTTTCTTCCTTAATTGAGTCTCATCACTCGCATTCTCTGATTTTGAGTATAACAGTTTGGCTGATAAGTCCCTGGTCTGACATAGATGGCATTGCTGGTATTAAATGCATATTATTTTTATATAGTACCAACCTTCAAATGATTCGTGTCAAAATTTGACGTCTGTAAGTCAATTATTTTGTGAGATAGAGCGTCTTTTGTGAAGCACCTTTTGTTATTGTGAAAAAAAATGGAAAAAAGGAATTTCGTGTTTTGATAAAATACTGTTTTCTGAAGGGAAAAAATACGGTGGAAGCAAAAACTTGGCTCTGCCCCAGGGAAATCAACAGTAATTGATTGGTATGCAAAATTCAAGTGTGGTGAAATGAGCACGGAGGACGGTAAACGCAGTGGACGCCCGAAAAAGGTGGTTACCGACGAAAATATCAAAAAAAAATCCTCAAAATGATTTTGAATGACCGTAAAATGAAGTTGATCGAGATAGCAGAGGCCTTAAAGATATCAAAGGAACGTGTTGGTCATATCATTCATCAATATTTGGATATGCGGAAGCTCTGTGCAAAATGGGTGCCGCGCGAGCTCACATTTGACCAAAAACCACAATGTGTTAATGATTCTGAGCGGTGTTTGCAGCTGTTAACTCGTAATACAGCCGAGTTTTTCCGTCGATATGAGACAATGGATGAAACGTGGCTCCATCACTACACTCCTGAGTCCAATCGATAGTCGGCTGAGTGGACAGCGACCGGTGAACCGTCTCCGAAGCGTGGAAAGACTCAAAAGTCCGCTGGCAAAGTAATGGCCTCTGTTTGTTTGGGATGCGCATGGAATAATTTTTATCGATTATCTTGAGAAGGGAAAAACCATCAACAGTGACTATTATATGGCGTTATTGGAGCGTTTGAAGGTCGAAATTGCGGCAAAACGACCCCATATGAAGAAGAAAAAAGTGTTATTCTACCAAGACAACGCACCGTGCCACAAGTCATTGAGAACAATAGCAAAAATTCATGGATTGGGCTTCGAATTGCTTCTCCACCCACCGTATTCTCCAGATCTGGCCCCCAGCGACTTTTTCTTGTTCTCAGACCTCAAAAGGATGCTCGCAGGGAAAAAATTTGGCTGCAATGAAGAGGTGATCGCCGAAACTGAGGCATATTTTGAGGCAAAACCGAAGGAGTACTACCAAAATGGTATCAAAATATTGGAAGGTCGTTATAATCGTTGTATCGCTCTTGAATAATAAAAACGAATTTTGAAAAAAATGTGTTTTTCTTTGTTAGACCGGGGACATTCATCTATGTTCAGATCTATTGGGACCATTCCAGGTACTACTTGCATAACTGACAAACTTCGGCGAAAATTTTCTCGTGGCTGTAAAGATGAATCCCTAATGACAGTTGTAAAAACAACTTCAATAATAATATGATTCATATGCTACCTAATCTATTGCAAAAACTGTGTAATCTCTCTCTGAAAGGCCCCAAAATCCAGAGTATCTTGTATTGTCTCCCTTTGCATATGGAATCAGCTTCCTTTGATTTCCATTGTTGTTGGGGGTTCTGGGATTTTTCTCTTCTCCAACGATACTGACATTTTGTATTTTTATCTGGATGATGGTTTTTAGCTGATTCTATTCCACTGGTCTTTACTGCTTTAAAAATATATCCCTGGTGAAAATTTTATACTACTGCTACTCCAGCAAATACTTGTGCCAATGTTTTTCTATTTTGTTTTGGCTACATCTGCATTCAACATTTCTTTTCAAGAAGGAGTGTCGACTAATTCCAAGGGGAGTATACATACACCAGGCAGTCAGTTTGCCAGCCACTTTAAATAAACCGACCATGCATGTGTTGTTTTCTTTTGTTTGTTGTTGGTGTTCGAACACATCACTTGAACCCGATTCTAGGAATAGATTTAATAAAGGGTCAGTAAAATCACAAGGATCGTCTTCTGAGTTACAATGGATGTTATTGGCCTTCGATATTTTACACATTCATAAAAATTAAATAAATTAGTTTCTATTGGGTTTGATATAAAGATTTACGATATCTATAATGGTATCTATGGCTTTTTTGAATAATTGATTAAAAAGTTTTTGTTTAATAAGTTAAAAATCGAAGCTTCTTTTAGAAAAGAAAAGGGGAAATTATTTTTATTTATTTATATATTTATTTGTGTTATATTTGTTTTAATTATGTTCATTCAAAATTCAATTATTTCTTAATAAATATAAAAAACGAGTTGAAGTTAACGTAGAAATACAAGAAGAGTTTTTCAACTACCCAATATATTTATTAATTTGACCACATTGTATGATTTGATTTTTCCCATAGTTGAGTTAACACATTGAACATGAAAACCAAATCCTGTGTAAAATTTCAATAAAACTCAAATGAAATTGTGAGGTTTCAGGCAACATAACATTAAATCAATTGTGGTATTTCCTAATGGTTTTCTGAAGTTTTTTTGCTTGGTACATTTGCAAAAATGTTTAACATTGGTCTACCAATTTTCCATATGGGAATTTAAATTTTTTGAAATATTTCACACAAAACCCCCAAAGTGATGTTGATTAATGGCAGCCACATAAGCCAAAACGGAAATGTAAATCCATTTGAAAATAATTTTCTGGGGTTTCCGTTTTTTCACATATGAAAATATCCTTTTGACTTATTAAGATATCTTTTCACAACAAATCTTTTAGTATGAAAAAGAAAAAAAACAAGAACTAAAACAAGGCCAGTTAAATTCGCACATATTTCCATGAATTATATTTCCAAGAACCTCTTTTGCAAATGAATGCTTATGGAGAAACTAAAAAAAATATATTCATGATTAATCATTCTATTCCATGTGGTAACAATAAAAATATTTGCCCCTTTCAAAAAGGGAAGAACAACAATGGGTGTTGTAACAAGATTCCTCGAGAATACCCAGGCTCTGTTTGGAGTTATTTTTTTTTTTTTTTCATTTATCTAGCTTGCAATTTACAGTAAGACGTGCGAGGTTGTCATGAAAAATCGTTTGCCCTTCAGGAAATGATAAGTAAGTGGTAAATGCAACATCATTTTGCATTGTGGGGCCACAGAACTCCGTGTCATAGAGGATGATCATACACACCCTCAACGGCATAAATAATTTGACAGGGTTGGAAAAATCAAGGCCTTCGTTAAAAATTTTACAATTCATCATAATGCGTTTCTAGCATGCCAGGAAAATAGAAAAGGAGCAATATAATTGGTCTGGGCCTTTGCTTTAGGCTGCTTTTCATGAATCCATGAAAAATGCAAAACTCTCATTTAAGCTTCTTTGAGAGGCTTTGGAAAATCTTAAACTAAATTGTGATATATATTCCATAAATATTTTAGATATAATATAACAATTTTACAAACCAATGCACTATGGCTCAAATCGCGATTTTAGCGGCAAAAAGTCAAGTTTTCAACATCGAATACTTAATATTTTCTAGATAGGATTACTAACGAACATATTGATAGTAAACAAGTAAGTAAAGTAGAAAGTCGGGCGGGGCCGACTATATCATACCCTAAACCACCCTTACTGAATTAGTAATCATAAAAATTTGTGTGGTAACATTGATATAGGTCTGGGAGATAAACCGCAGTTGCATATTTAAGAAAATTAAGCGGTACATGTTTATGGGTGCTTTGTCTCAATCTTACTATATAATCAATGTTGCCAGGGAAAATATTCGGTTTACACTACGAGGACTAAAAAAGTTCCCTACTTTCCCATACAATTTTCCCTACAATATTTTTCGTTAAATTTAAAAAATTTTACAAAACAAAAATGGTTCTAAGTACTTTATTATCTTAAAACATGAATATGCAACGTATATAACTTAGAATAAATTTGTATTACCACCACGGTTGCCACAGTTGGTAGAATTCTACCCAAAATAGTTATCTTTTTTGTTAAATCTCTAAAAAAATAAAATTTTGACAATAAATTCTATAGAAATAAAATTTAGAGAAAAATTCCATAGAAATAAGATTTTGAGAAAATTTTTTATAGAAATAATATTTTGAAAAAAATTTCTATAGAAATACAATTTTGAGAAAATTTTCTATAGAAATAAAATGTTGACAAAATTTTCTACAGGAATAAAGTTTTGACAAAAATTTCTATAGAAATATTTGTTTGGTAGATTTGTGGTAATCTTCAAATTTTTAGAGATTTTTTTTTTGGCACGAGTGGTAACTGTTGTTACCACACATTGTTAAAGATCAAGCCCTGCCGGCTTCTAATTTCCTACTCTAGAGCCACCAAAATGTAAAAATTATTACAAATTGTGTTGAGTGAAAGTGTCCCTACATTGTGGCCCTACGTCCTACAAGACGCTAAATATTAGAAAAAACCTACATATAGGGAATTTCCCCTACTTCTCGCAACACTGGCTGTAGTTGATATTGCACCTACGGAGTTAGTATGCCACTAATATTGAGCCCATTATTAAAAAAGAGAAAATCGCTCAATTAGTATGGGTAATAAATCCAAATTTGTAAAAAGCGAGCAATTTTCTTATGTAAGAGCTACAAGTACGTATAAATATGATCGGCCAGTACATCAAAATTTCAAATTTGAGTAACATTGGTTAATGAATAAGCCTACTATGGCCAAAATTGGGAAAATCTAGTGATTCATATATATGGAAGCTATATTTAAATCTGAACCAATTTGCATAATATTTTGCGGGTTTGACTAATACCACAGAAGGTTACCTTGAGCAACATTTGAGTAAGCTCAATTAAGAAATGAGGCCTGTATGGTCAAACATAAGGTTATTAGGGGCGAATTTTTCAAAATCGGGTGATACATATATGGGAGCTATATCTACATCTGAACCGATTTCGATGAAATTTTGCACATATAGTTAGTACTATAGAGGACTGATTCTAGCAAACTTTTAGTAAGATCGGTTAATAAATAAGGGTTCTATGGCCAAATTTTCGAAAATCGGGCTATACATATATATGGGAGCTATATCTAAATCTGAACCGATTTCGATGATTTTTTGCACATATAGTAAGTGCTATAGAAGACTACATTTAGCCAAATTTGGGTCAGATCGGTTGATAAATAAGGGTTTTATGGCCAAATTTAGAAAAATCGGGCGGTACGTGTATATGGGAGCTATAGCTAAATCTGAACCGATTTCGATGATTTTTTGCACATATAGTTAGTGCTATAGAAGATTATATTTAGCCAACTTTGAGTAAGATCGGTTGATAAATAAAGGTTTTGTGGCCAAATTTGGGAAAATCGGGCGATACATATATATGGGAGCTATATCTAAATCTGAACCAATTTGGATGAAATTTTGCAGACTTGAAGGGCGATGGAAAAGATTACCTTTTGCCAAATTTGGTGACAATGCGTTTGCAAAAACGCGCAACGTGACCCCATTTGTCGAAATCGGGCGATACATATATATGGGAGCTATATCTAAATTTGATCCGATTTCTTCCATATTCAACAGCGTTCGTCCTTGTGCCCAAAAAACTCCCTGTACCAAATTTCATCAAAATCGGTTAATAATTGCGACCGGAATCCTGTGAACACCAAATACATGGACAGACGGACGGACGTACACCAAGCGCTACATCGACTCAGGAGGTGATTCTGAGTCGATCGGTATATATTTTATGGGGTCTAAAATCAATATTTCTGGTAGGCACATTTTTTGGCCGATTAAACTTATTATACCCAAACCACTATGTGGTTTAGGGTATAAAAATCAAAATATATTGTTACTGGAAACCCTGTTTATGCATAAACAGCCGTTAATGTTGACAAAACTCTTAATAAGTTATAACAAGAGTAAAGCAGCGCAATTATTGTCAAATTAAAAACTGTTTTTTTTAAATAAATATTTTTATAAAAAACAAGTATATACGGCTGTATGTTCGGCCAGGCCGAATCTTATATACCCTCCACCAGGGATCCGGAGCGGAGCGGAGCAAGCCCTTTTTTTGCCGGAGCGGGAGCGGAGCGGGAGCGGTATTTTTAAAATCCGGAGCGGAGCGGGAGCGGAGCGGTTTCCAAATGAAAAACCGCTCCGCTCCGAATAAAATATTACTTGAATGAAATGTGTAACTTTGAAATTACACTGTGTAGGTAATTTCAAATTTAGCTAGTACTTAGCGTAGTGTGAGTAAACGTTTAAAATGTACGATATGTATTTTTGTACGTATGTACATTGGGGAAAACACAATGTGTTTTATAGTAATTGTTTTCAAAAACGGCAAATGTCAAAATATATATCTAGTATGTGTTGTAAAAGTAACAACAGTACTTTCGATCAATTTCATCCCGTATTACTACAAAGATGTTTGTAATGAACGTCAAATAAATACAATTAAACGATCTTATTTATATTTAATTTTTTAGTTTTCTACACTGAAAAAAATATTGTCGTGAAGTCAAAGAATCCATGCCCTTAGAATAAGAATGCAAATTTTGCTTAACATGGAAGACGCATTTCTCTAAAATAAAGTTTTTTTCCTTGTCCAAAAGGCAATACATTTTTGAATGAAGTTGTAATGTCCTTATAATTAAGTGATTTTACTTAAAAATGTGTATCATAACATGAAAGATACAATTTTTGAGGTAAGGTCAACGTGACTTTAATAATTAAGAAAAATTCTTTAAAATTAATAAAATTGTCTTTAAATTTGTTTCCTTTTTGCATCTTGCCTACAAAGCAAAAAATTGTAAAAAAATAAGACATGTTTTTCAACACTTTATTTTAAAGACGCTTTTTACTTGAAACATAGCATAATTTCTACTGGAAGTCGAGTCTTAATATGGAAAATAAAATTTTCGTTAACTCGTTTTTAAAGGATTTTGATAACAACTGGCGAAAAAAATCTAAAAAAATGAATAATAAACATTTGCTTCCTAGAAGCAAGTACATAACCCCCAAATTTAAAAGAGAATTGCGTCTTTAAAGTGTCCTTACTTGTATTCTCCGCTTCTTTGGCTCGAAATTAATACCCAAACTGTTAAAGTAAAGACAAAATCTTTGGAACCGGGCATGCTTTTTTTCAGTGTAAGGACATTCATTCATTGATAATAATTCTCGAAAATTTAATTAAAATTATGGATAGTTTCAATTTTGGTTGAAAAATGTGCGCATATACATTTATTTTAATTTTTTCTTACATTGAAAACTAATGTATTATTCCATGTTATCTACTTTTTTTGAGAACGAAAATATCTTAAAAACGCTGTTCGAAAATGTATTTTTACAATAAAGGGAAAAAAGCGAAATTAGGTAACACTAGATCTGAGTAAGAGTATTCGTAGGTATACCACGGACTGATTTCGATGGAGGTTGTTGCAAACATAAACATACACACACATTACAAATATAACAAAACCTCTTCTCTACGTCTGTTGCAAAACAAAAAAAAAACTTTCGGAGAGTAGTTACTTCTACTCTGTGTATAGCAGGGATGGGCAGAGAGGATTTGTGTTTGTGTGCGTTTTCAATTGATCGCTCTCTTTATGCACTTCGAGAAATGATACTTAATAATTATATTAAGTTACTTTTTTTATGAGATTTTTATGAAAGACTTTAAAGACGTATTTCTGTCATTGATACAGAATTTTAATGTAATTAACTTTTTAACGAAAAGAAACATTATTTGGATGTCCAAAGAGGCACTGTACTAAAAAATTACCATATAAAATCGTAGAATATTAAGTGGTTTTTGTTTATTGTGTATTTTCCTTTGATTCGAAATAGTAAAATAAATAATATTTTTAGGTTTTCAAATACGCACAATAGAAAAAATTCAATAATTATTAAAAAAATATTTTTTTATTACATCTGGTTATTATTTAATTGAAAGTTATGAATTCTGGAAACAAAAAATTAAATTGCAAGTACTCATTTATTTCGAATTTCATGTAATCACTGAACAACATGCGACAACACACCCAGCTCGATCGGTTGCTCAAGCGAGACTGAAATGTGTTTTCAAAATACAAATTCATTTCGTCGTGTGTAAAAAACCTGTTTTGACACTTAACTGAGCGAGAGAATATTTGGGCGAGCAAGAGCAAAACGCCGCGTAGTCTCTTTGCCCATCGCTGTTTTAGAATAACTTACTCTCTTCTTTAGGGATATTAT
Organism: Haematobia irritans; assembly: GCF_050003625.1. Classification (NCBI taxonomy): domain Eukaryota; kingdom Metazoa; phylum Arthropoda; class Insecta; order Diptera; family Muscidae; genus Haematobia; species Haematobia irritans. The sequence goes on from NC_134398.1 coordinate 170,282,682, forward strand.
TATTCTCATATTGCTGTTCTCTATTTTGTAAATATGCCGTTATATTACTCTCTACACAGTATTGCCAGGTTGGGGGATTTCGACCAAAATTACGTTTTTCTTCACTTTCGGAGGTATATTAGGGGTTAAAACTATTTTGCGCCTTATGCTTTTGTTTGATTGATTTCTTGAAGTGTGTTACTTCATGATTTTTTACAAAATTTGGAAATCCATATGGGTTTTTGGTAACTTTTATTTGGTTGTTTTTGAGGTAAAAATATCTTTCACCTCATAAAGTAAAACAATACAATACCAAATTTGGTAAAATTCCTAAATTTAAGGAAGTAACGCTAGCATTATTTTCGCTGGTATATATTTACCGAATTTTATTTTTAGTTATTTATTTAATTTTGTTTCTTTATAAACCGAATTTTCAGTTATATATTTTTAATTAATTTAGGTTATGCATTGAATTATTTAGTTTTACCTGTTTTTTAGCATATTGTATATATTTTTTCCTATTTAAATTCCTAACATTTTTTTGGGTTTTAAAACAAATCTAGAACAACTTAAGGGTTTTTTCTTATACTTTTTTTCACCTGGTAACACCGCTCTAAATAATTATACTCTCTGTTCGTAAGAATATATAAAATTAATGCCAATTTGGTGCTTTTAGGACCAAAATTAGTGTTTTTTGATATCCAAAAGCACCATTGCATGATGCATTTAGTGCTTTTTTATTTGATTGATTTATTTAATACAAAACGTTTTTAATGAAGTAAGTAGATTGATAAAAACTCAATATATTGCCAAATAATTGTATATTTTGTTGTTATGAATATAATTTTAATCCTATTATAAAACAATATTGTTATTTAGGAATTCTTTTGAAAAGCATTTCGACAAGTGTAAAGCATATGAGCATGATAAAAATGTAATTAAAACAAGTAATGGAATCCCTGTAAATATAAAAATAATGAAGAGTACATATTTAGTGTCGACAAATTTATTTTGTTCTCTGAATATTATGACTTGAAATTTGTCGTAATTTTTTTACTGAAATTCATTACTGACAAAAATGAATGAAATGAAATAAGCATTAAAAATATAAAGCTGTGTACAACGTACATCGAACAGATTGATTTTTTATAAAGATTCATAATTTAATTTTTGATTCAAGTCAATACCTATTTTATCCATATATCACCTATATTGTAGTGCGAAGGTTTTTCTGTGCTGACTGAATTTTAACTGCCTGGGTATTTTTTGTGATGGGAATTGGGGTGTCAAAAATTAGAATATATTTTTGGTGCTTTTTGCCATTCGGGTGTTGGCATCACTGTCTTTCAGTTCCAATCCTCTATTTTGCTCCTAAACCAGGAATGGGCAGAGAGGAATTGTGTTTGTCTACGTATGTATTTGATGGCTCTCTTTATGCACTTCGGGAAATGTTACTTGATAATAATTTTAACTTAAATGTTGTTTGGGTTTCCAAAAAGGCACTCTGTTAAAAATTACCACATAAAACCCATATGCTTTTGATTGGAAATAGTATTTTCATTGTATACATTTTCAATTTAAATTTTATTTGCATTTCTAAAAATGATCATAAAAATAATGAAATCATTGATAAAAAATATTTTCATTGTTATATGTGGTTATTAAAATAAAGGTTTCATTTTTTTAAATAGTTGATCTAAAAAACAAAAATCTGAAGACAAAAAAAAATACGTCTTCCATATCGTATTGCATAAAATCGCAAAACAAAATGGACTACACATCCACCTCGATCCGTTGCTCAAACGAGACTGAACAGTGTCTCAAAAATACAAATTCATTTTGTAGTGTGTAGAAAACCTGTTTTGAGCTTTAACTGAAAGAGAACATTTTGGAGAGTAAGAGCCAAACGCAGCGTAGTATTTTTGTCCATTAGTAACTAAACTAAAATACACTGTATGTAGATTTTCTCTTTGAGTAACTTACTCTCTTTTTAAGAATTATAGTTAGTCTCAAATTGTGTGAATGTGCCGTTATATTCAACAAGCAAATCGTAAAATTGGAAATTACAATAGTTTGTGAAAATGTCTAAGCCGGTGTACAAGTTTTTTGACAAAAAATCGCAAAACGAATTTACTTGCCAAATAGACCAGTGTAAACAAGCAATACGTATTATAGATAAAAGTCCATTTAATTTAGAACGGCATGTTAAACGGCGTCATCCGGAAAAAATACCGGATTTAACAGTCTCAGAAAGCCACGGTGGATCCAGCTCAAAGTCAGCAAGAATTGATGACTTTTTTGGAGTGAAACCGAAACCAACCAATGTTTTGCTTCATTTGAATGAAAAAACATTAATGGATGCTTGTGTTGAAATGGTCACCAAAAATGGCAGGCCATTTAGTATTATGAATGATTCAGGGTTTCGAAAAATTATCGATCCTATTTTAACGGCTTTAAACAGCAAAATTGCTATTACACCAGAATCCGTCCAGCAAAAAATTGAATCCCTTGCTGACTCCATAAAAGAAGAAATTTCCACAGATGTTAAAAATCGATTAATATCATTGAAAATAGATGCGGCCACTTGTATGGATCGTAGCATTCTTGGCGTGAATGTACAGTACATTAAATGCAATACCATCTGCATAAAAACGCTAGCTATGAAGGAGCTTAAAGAGCGACACACTGGCGAATATATTAAATCCGTTACTGTTGATATTCTGAAGGAATATAAAATAAAACCAGAACAAATATATTCTGTCACTACAGATAACGGTGCTAATATGATAAAAGCCGTGGAATTACTTGAAGAAAGAAAGGAAAAATTGGTAGATGGATGTTGTGAACCTGATAATGATACTCTAGAAATAGAAGACGAGGGTCAAGAAAATGACAGTGATGACTGGAGTCAAGAAAATGCAGAAGATAGTAATTTAGATCTCACTGAATGTGGAATTAGCGGATCCAAAATTGTACGATGTGCTGCCCACACTCTTCAACTAGCTGTAAATGAATTTTTTAAGCATCGAAATATTGCCAGCAAAATTGAAAAATGTCGACAAGTTTCTAAGTCAATTCGTACGCCAACTATTATGCTTCTAATAAAAGCATTAAAAATGAAACGCCCGATTTTGGATACAAAAACTCGTTGGAATTCCACCATATATATGATTGAGCGTTTACTGGAACTACGTTCATTTTGCGAAAAAAATTGTAAAACGCACAAAGATTTATATATCCAAAATTCCACTTGGCAGTTTATGAAGGAATTTGTTGCGGTTCTGAGACCCGCCAAAGAGGCCACAATAAATTTGCAAGCCGCAAACTTGGTAGTTGGAGATTTTTTCGGAACGTGGATAAAAATGAAATTGGAAATTTCTTCAATGAGTGCAAGTATGGCGAAGGATTTCATGGTATGTTTGTCGAAACGTGAGGAGTCGTTACTTGGCCAACCAGCAGTGATTTGCGCCCTTTATTTGGACCCGAGGTACAAGAGCCTTCTAAAAGAAGAAGCAGTGGTAAACGCAAAACAGTGGCTGTTAGAAACCTGGCGTCAAATACAACATCTAAAACCAACAACTCAGAATAGTCCAAGTGAAGGAGCTGCAAGTAAGAGTACAACAATGATGGTAAGTAATATATAAGCTAATAAAATAACATTTTAAGATACTTTTTTTTTTTAAATTTATATAATGATAATCTACGTTATGCTTCTAGGATTGCGATTTAAGTATGGTGGATAATTTTCTTCAATCCCAGTCAAACAGGGCTGTATCGGAAAATTACGTAAGAGAAGATGACATTAAAGATAAAATAAATGACTTCTTTTATCAAGCTCGCATTTCGGCACAGAGCAGTGTTCTGCAATTTTGGGATGAACGTCGAGCACACCCTCTGTATGAGCTGGCATGTGTAGTTCTAGGTGTTCCAGCTACACAAGTGAGCGTAGAGCGGAATTTTTCTGCTCTTAAATATATATATAATCACTTACGCTGCCGCCTAACGGAAGCAAATCTGTCAAACATACTTTTAATTAATCTAAACACAAAATCTAAATAATTAATTTTTACTACTATTTGTTTTTTTGTTTTTCTTTTACAATACAACTATTGAAGTAAGTTTTTTTGTTTTCGTAAAATAAAACTCAATTGAATAAATAATACAATGTTTGTACTATAATTTTCTGGAAGAGGAGCGGAGCGGAGCGATTTTTTTTTTCTCGGAGCGGAGCGTGGAGCGGAGCGTTTTTTTTTTCTCCGGAGCGGGAGCGGAGCGGAGCGAAAAAAATGGACCGCTCCGGATCCCTGCCCTCCACCATGGATTGCGTAGAAACTTCTACTAACGACTGTCATCCACAGTCAAGAGAGGCAGAAGTGAAATATCAGTTTATATGGGGGCTATATACAATTACGAACGTATATGGTCACATTTTTGTGTGATTAGTGACCAAATTTTTAGCAAGATCAAATGAAATTCGCTTATCTAGGAAGAAGTAGAATCTGGGGATCGGTTTATCTGGGCGCTATACATAACTATGGACCACGTTTGCAATGGTTGTTAGCGACCATAAACTAACACAACGTACTAAATTTCAACCGAATCGGATGATTTATTTATTTATTATTTAATTTATTATAATTACAAGGGAGCCACCGCGGTGCAATGTTTAGCATGCCCGCCTTGCATACACAAGGTCCTGGGTTCGTTTCCTGCTACGACCGAACACCAAAAAGTTTTTCAGCGGTGGATTATCCCACCTCAGTAATGCTGGTGACATTTCTGAGGGTTTCAAAGCTCCTCCAAGTGGTTTCACTGGAATGTGGAACGCCGTTCGGACTCGGCTATAAAAAGTATGTCCCTTGTCATTGAGCTTAACATGGAATCGGGCAGCACTCAGTGATAAGAGAGAAGTTCACCACTGTGGTATCACAAATGACTGAATAGTCTAAGTGAGCCTGATACATCGGGCTGCCACATTACCTAACCTAACCTTATAAGTAAAAATTACAATAAACTTATTTATACGGGCACTAGTAACTAGAGGTTATCGGCCTAAAATCGGATGAAATTTGCGCCTCCAAGTAATATGCTCTTCCAAGAGGCTCCCGAGGTCAAATTAAGGGATCGGTTTATATGGGGGCTATGTATAATTGCATAGTTGTTAGATACCATATACTTACACCACGTACCAAATTTCAACCGGATCGGATGAATTTTGCTCCTCTAAGAGGCTCCGGAGTTCAAATCTGGGGATCGGCTTATATGGGGGCTATATATAATTATGGACCGATATGGATACATTTTTACATGGTTGTTAGAGACCATATACTAATATAACGTACAAAATTTTAACCGGATCGGATGCATTTTGCTTCGCCAAGAGGCTCCGGACTTCAAATCTGGGGATCGGTTTATATGGGGGATCGAAATGACAAAGTTAATATACCCCCCATCCTATGGTTGAAGGTATAAAAATATGTATGTAAATATGAGTTCGAATACTCAAGGAGAGTAGTTTAACTATATAATTTGCTAAATGTTTGTTCGTTGTTATTTTGATGTTTTTTGTATATACTTCTTTGTGAAAGTTTGAATAGTTTTATCGATTTTCGTGGAGTAAAATTAAAAATGTTTTAAAGTGTCCTTGCAACTTTTTACATGTGATTGTTTGTAGAAATCTCCAGTTGTATGTCATGGCAAAATTGACTGCATTTGACTGCTAATGAATGATATTATTTCAGAAACACACAGGTTTAAAAATTTTTAGATCTTTAAGTTTTTCTTGGCAATTAAGAGAAATGATTGGAAGTTGTTTTTTTTTGTTTTTTTGTTTTTTTGTTTAAATAACAGCTTTGTAGTATATACATCTGTCTGACGGTTTGAAATATGTATAAGTCCTTTGCATGCGTAGACTTGGCAGCAAATAAAAACACAAAATTAATAAAAGTTTTCGGTATTCGGCCTTACCAACCAATGCTACTTGTCTTTTGTTTTATCATACATTTACTGTATGATTGAAATAAATAATGTCGAAAAGCCGAAATGAAATGGCAGTGGAAACGGTGCGGAAAAGCATTTTTCCCACGAAAGAGAGAATAGCATTTTCTCTCAAGGACCTTTTTGCATGTTTTACTGGTATTAACATTGGTTTTTAAAACATTTGCACCCAACCTTAATTGTTTTCTCCTCGAAATTTGAAAATGGTACTCAAAAGTCTCGTCGTCCTTGCATTGAAAATAGTGAAATATTTTTCACAAAATATGAATGGTCCCCGCTGTCTGCCACAATATACAAAATATTGGAATATTTATCTCAAATAAACGAGGTTTCAGTAGTAACTGTAGATATCCTTGCAAAACAAATAATCTGAGGCCCGAAACAAGTGTTATAAAAAAGATCGAGTAAGTACCGTTGGTAAGGATTGAAGAGTGCACAATATACTTCACATGCATCTCAGAGCTATGGATAGCTCTGGCTCATATGTTTTTTGTTTACAAGAACCTACGTACACATGCCATTAGGGAGCCACCGTGGTGCAATGGTTAGCATGCCCGCCTTGCAGGTTCGATTCCTGCTTCGAGCGAACACCAAAAAGTTTTTGAGCGGGGGATTATCTCACCTTAGTAATGCTGGTGACATTTATGAGTGTTTCAAAGCTTCTCTAAGTGGTTTCACTGCAAGGTTAGGTTAAAGTGGCAGCCCGATTAAGTTTCAGGCTCACTTAGACTATTCAGTCCATTGTGATACGGTTTCACTGAAATGTGGAACACCGTTCGGACTCGGCTGTAAAAATGAGGTAACTTGTCATTGAGTTTAATATGGAATCGGGCAGCAATCAGTGATAAGAAAATGTTTGTTAAGGAGTAGTCGTATGAACTTTGTGTGTACTAGAAAGTTGTTCATAATTATATAGGCTATATATTTTACGTGGATTGTTTGGAAAAATTTACAATAGTTCATGAGTTTTAGTAGGAAAACCGCAAAAAGTCGAAATTTTTTTTTTCGACTTTTTTGGGGTTTTGAGCATGAAGATGACATTTTTCCGACTCAATATATTCAGCATTTTTTTCTTGCCTAGTCAAGAGCTACCACTGAAGGATGCAAAAACAAATAACACCATTTTTCGAGGTATTTATAGCCATTGCTTCAAAAATGTGGCGTGACCCGCCCATTTTTTCTAAAATCCATTTTTTATAACTACAAAACTACTCAGCAAATTTTATGAAGCAAACTTTGTGGAAGGTATTGTTTTTTACCACTAAAATCATGATTTGGTCCATAGTGCAATGTAACAAAATTTGCAAAAGGTTATTCGTTTTTAATTTAATTATCTCCCCGTGGATCCCGAAATTCTAACCAAAACCGAGGCCTCTGTGTTTTCTCAAACCTTATTCAGCGAAAATTTCATAACAAAAGTTGATGAAATGTCAAACGAACATACGAACTCGCAAAACTGAAACAATGCCAAGCACTTGGCAAGATAAGAACCTGAGGCATTTGTAGCACCAGAAGAACAGTCCATATACTCATAAGGGTCTTGCATGCAAAAGCATCTTCCTAACGATGGAAATATACTGCATTACAATGTCAAGGACTAGCCCCAAGGAGTATCTACTCACCTAGAGTAGCAATGGAACATCAGTGTTTTTTATTATTATAATGTGCTACTTTTTGTTGGTAACAAAGCAAAACAAAAAATACAAAAAAAAACATCAACCGTCATTCATTTCCCATCACACCATGCTCTAGGTGTGCTCCTTGTGCATTTTGACCCTACTCCCAATGGTGTGAGAATATGTAATAATTTTCGGGGTAATTTTTCATCATCCAAGATATTTCCTGGCATCATAGTCATATATGAAAGTGTTCTCTTGACAGACAGGACATTGTGCAAAAATGCCACATCATCATATTGCATGAGGAATATGAGGGGAAAATATGATGAAGCTTTTGAACATGAAATTCTCATAATTGTCAAAAGGGGTTATACAAAAATATGTTATCTAATTTAAAAGGAATTGCAATAAGAAATTGTTAAACTTATTTAAAAAAAATATCTACAAAATTTAATCTAAAGACAATATTAAAAAAGTTTCAATTGTTGTTGTTAACAAAAGTTCTGTCAAATTTTCCTTAGAAAGAAAAATATGCTGTCCTTAAAAACAAAATTTAAAATATGTATTTAAGAAAAACTTTAGTAAGTTTTCCTTAAAAATAAAAGAAAAAACATTATTTTACAACCTACTTTGTACGAAATGTGCCTTAAAAAATAATTTGTTTGAAAATTGAAAAAAAAATTCGAACAAATTTTCTTTTACATCTAAATTTTGAATAAATACTCTTTAAAAACAAATTGATGAAGAAATATTTTAAGAAATAAATTTCTAAGAAATTTTGCGTGAAAAAAAGAAATATTTTTCATGAATATTTTGCCAACGAGTTTTTGTTTCATAACATAAAAGAATTGCTTTTAAAAATTAACTAATTTAAAATTCCAAAAACAAAGTTTTCCTAAAAAATAAAAATATTTTTCATAAATATTTTGCTAATGAGTTTTTGTTTCATCAAAGAATTGCCTTTAAAACAAATGTTCTATGAAATTTTCCTTAAAAAAAAATCCAAAATCCAAATTTTCATTAAAAAAAAAAATTTTCCTCAAAAAAAAAAAAGAAAAAAAAAATAAAAAATTAAAAAAAAAAATCCAAAAAAATGAAAATATTTTTCTTTCATTTCCAATAATTTGTATTAAAAATTAAACTATATTACAAATATTCTTTAACATTTAAATTTTAAAGAAATTTTATAAAAATTACATTCTTATGAAATTTTGATCCAAAACTATAGAACTAATTTTACTACTTGCGCAAAATTTGAAATAAGTCCGAGCTAAATTCTACCATCTAATCAACATATACATAATATATCGGAGCTATAAATCTGAAATTTTTATACAAAAAAAAAAAAAAAACTGTGAACCCATTAGGAATGAAAATGCTAGTTAATTTACGAAAATTTTGACTAATCTGTATTAGAAACTCCAATGTAACTAATTTATAATATCCTGCATTAACTGCAAAAAATATTTTTTATGCTGCTGCGTTTGTAAAAATTTTCCGTAAGAAGTTTTTAAGAAATTATTCTTAAAAACAAGATTTTTACAAATTTTATTTAACAACAAAAAAATTAAGTTTTCTTAAAACAAAATTGTACTTAAAAATAAAATTTCGGAAAATATTCTACTAAAGTTTAACATAAAAAAAAAAATCTATAAAGACCAAATATTTTAGTATGAAATTTAAAACACCACTATTCAGTATAAATTCTTATCTATAGATTTGCCTTCGTAGTGTTTCATCTGATTTTCGCTAGAATTGTCCCACCACCAGGATGGAAAATGAAGGTTATTTACAAACGCCGATATTACGACCATTTCACTTTTTTTAATGTTTGTTCACAGACGCCCATCATGTGTCTATCTCGTATTTTGTGGATATTACAAACAATGTAACTAACTTATAATAACCCTGTCCTACCAGGCACTGCACTATCCGCAAAATATTTTTGTTTTTGCCGCAGCGGTTTTAAAATTGTTCTCTAAGAAAATTTTTAGGAAATTGTCCTTAAAAAACTAGATTTTAAAAAATTTATTTTAACAAAAAAATTTTATTTTCTTAAAACAAACTTTTTCAAAAGTTATTCTTAAAACCAAAATTTAAAAAAAAATTAATAATAACAAAATTCCAATTATATTGGACTTAACAATAAAATTTTGCAAAATTATCTACTTAATTTTAACTTGCAAAAAAAAAGACCAAATATTTCTCATTCATTTCGATAAAATTTCCCTACGACCATTTCAAGTTATTCTTAAAACCAAAATTTTTAAAAATATCTAATAATAACAAAGTTCCTATGAAATTGGTCTTAACAATAAAATTTCGCAAATTTTTCTACTAAATTTTAACTTCCAAAAAAAAAAAAAAGACCAAATAGTTTTTTTTTTTCATTTCGATAGAATTTTCCCACCACCAAGATGGAAAATGTAGGTTAATTACAAACGCCGGTTAATTACTCCCACCTCACTTTTTTTGCATGTGTCTATCTGGATATTACAAACAACCCAGCAAAAAAAAAATTGGAAGTTCTTAAGGCACAACATTAAAATCACTTCCAAAAATGTTCTTTATTTTAACTGCACAGGAAGTTCTTTTGAGTCAATTTTCTTATAATCCGCTTTTTTCATATTTTAAAATTTTTAAAATATTTGATGTCAAACGTTCCAGACAAGCGTTATAATGCATTAAAAATCATAAAAAAATTAAAAATTATTTATTCGTCAAAATATCACAAAATTTCTTTATTCACATCCAAATCACTGGATTCGCATCACACCTTAACAAGTGATGCAAATTCAGTGCAACGGCTGTTGAAATGGTTGACATCCGTCCTATGACATCCGTCCTATATTAAAATCATCGCTTCTGCGCCAATTTTAGACCTCTTCCGGATCCAAAAAGAACATTTTCACTACTTTTTTGGCGACGATTTTTTTTTTGCTGGGAATATAACTAACTTCCAAGCAAAAAAATTGGAAGTTCTTCTAAAGGCACAACTTTAAAAGCACTTCCAAAAATGTTCTACCAAAGATGTTCTTTATTTGAACTGCTCAGGAAGTTCATTTGAGTAAATTTTTTCATAACTCGCTTTTTTCATATTGTTAATGGTAAATTTAAAATAGGTTAAAAACGGATTAAGAATTAATAAAATAATGCAAATTATTTAAATTTTGCCGAAAAAAATGCTAAGGAATTAGCTAGAAAACTTTCTAGAAAAATTGAGAATTTTTAAAAATAGTTGATGTAATACGTTCCAGACAAACGTTATAATGCATTAAAAATCATAAAAAAAATTAAAAATTATTTATTGGTCAACATATCACAAAATTTCTTAATTCACATCCAAAACACTGGATTCACATCACACCTTAAGAAGTGATGCAAATTCAGTGCAACGGCTGGACATCATGGAAATGGTGGACATCAGTCCTATGACAAGCCCATGTTAAATTCATCGCTTCTGTGTCAATTTGGCACCACTTCCGGATCCAAAAAGAACATTTGCACTACTTTTTTGGCGACGCTGTTTTTTGCTGGGTTATTATGGCATGCACTTCATGCAAAAAATATATAGTGCTGTATTAACTTTCATACTAAAATATTTAGTCTTTATAGAATTTAGTAGAAGTAAAATTTTAGTAGAACATTTTTCGAATTTTTTTTTGTCTCAAGAATAATTTTTATAAAATTTAGTTTAGAAAATTAAAAACATTTTAAAATCACTATATTTAAAATCTCTAATTTTCTAAACTAAATTTTATAAAAATTATTCTTGAAACCAAAAAAAAAAAAAAAATTCTAAAAATGTTCTACTAAAATTTTACTTCTAAGAAATTCTATAAAGACTAAATATTTTAGTATGAAATTTAATACAGCACTATTTAGTATAAATAAGGGTAAACCCTTGACTGTAGATTCACTCAATTTACATCTACGATTTTTTTATACCCTCCACCATAGGATGGGGGTATATTAACTTTGTCATTCCGTTTGTAACACATCGAAATACTGCTCTAAGACCCCATAAAGTATATATATATTCTGGGTCGTGGTGAAATTCTGAGTCGATCTAAGCATGTCCGTCCGTCCGTCCGTCTGTCCGGCTGCCCGTCCGTCTGTGGAAATCACGCTAACTTCCGAACGAAACTAGCTATCGACTTGAAACTTGGCACAAGTAGTTGTTATTGATGTAGGTCGGATGGTATTGAAAATGGGCCATATCGGCCCACGTTTACGTATAGCCTCCATATAAACCGATCCCCAGATTTGACCTCCGGAGCCTCTTGGAGGAGCAAACTTCATCCTACCCGATTGAAATTTGGTACGTGGTGTTAGTATATGGTCTCTAACAACCATGCAAAAACTGGTCCATATCGGTCCATAATTATATATAGCTCCCATATAAACCGATCCCCAGATTTGACCTCCGGAGCCTCTTGGAGGGGCAAAATTCATCCGATCCGTTTGAAATTGGTTACCTGATGTTAGTATACGGTCTCTAACAAGCATGCAAAAATTGGTCCATATCGGTCCATAATTATATATAGCTCCCATATAAACCGATCCCCAGATTTGAACTCTGGAGCCTCTTGGATGAGCAAAATTCATCCGATCTAATTGAAATTTAGTACGTGGTGTTAGTATATGGTCTCTAACAACCATGCAAAAATTGGTCCATATCGGTCCATAATTATATATAGCTCCCATATAAACCGATCCCCAGATTTGACCTCCGGAGCCTCTTGGAGGAGCAAAAGTCATCCGATGCGGTTGAAATTTGGTACATTTCGTTAGTATATGGCCTCTAACAGCCATGTAAAAATTGTCAAATTTTATTACTATAGAAAGTTTTGTCAAAATTTCATTTCTATAGAAAGTTTTGTAAAAAGTTTATTTCTATAGCAATGTTTGTCAACATTTTATTTCCATAGAAAATTTTGTCAAAATTTTATTTCTATAGAAAATTTTGTAAAAAATTTATTTCTGTAGAAAATTTTGTCAACATTTTATTTCTATAGACAATTTTGTCAACATTTTATTTCTATAGAACATTTTGTCAACACTTTATTTCTATAGAAAATTTTGTCAACATTTTATGTCTATAGAAAATTTTGTCAAAATTTTATTGCTATAGAAATTTTTGTCAACATTTTACTTCCATAGAAAATTTTGTCAACATTTTATTTCTATAGAAAATTTTGTCAAGTTTTTATTTCTATAGAAAATTTTGTCAAAATTTTATTTCTATAGAAAATTTTGTCAAACTGAATTATATACGTATTTAATCGGCCTTTTTTGTTTAATATATACCCCTTATGGACTAACTTACAATTTAGAAGACAGTGTTAAAAAGTTTTACGATACCTTGCCATCGGCAAGTGTTATCGCAACCCAAGTAATTCGATTGTGGATGACAGCCTTTAGTAGAAGTTCCTACGCAATCCATGGTGGAGGGTACATAAGATTCGGCCTGGCCGAACTTACGGCCGTATATACTTGTTTAAATACTAAAAATATTCCCTGAAGACCAAATATTTTAGAGCACCATATAGTATAACCCTTTAACCATATATTTGCCTTCGTAACGTTTAATCTGCTTTTTACAAAAACTAGAGAAATTGGTTGTCTACAGAATGATGTTAAATCATTTTTCACACTTTACTCTGCCAGTTTTTTTATTTGTCCTCTTTATTTTATTCTGCTATGCATCTGCGGTCTAAACAATAAAACTAACAAATACATTTATCCATCGTAGTTCATTGCATATAAATTCATTTAGAAATGCTTGAAAATTTCAAAGGCGTTGTCATTGTCACTCAACCAGTAGGGGTCGTTTTTAACAGAGGCAAAGAACACAAAACACCGACATTGCACATAGCCGATGACACCAACTACACTCCTACCCAGCTAAACTACACAGACAGCCAGCCAGTCAGCCCTTCATCATAATTATGGGATATGGATGAGAAGATGGGAAATCTGTCGTGAAGATGCATTGGGGGTATGAATCAACAAAAAACCAGCAGCAACAATAACAAAAAAAATGAAAATACATATAAAAAAATTGTCTCATTAATCATTACACGGCATACCGCATGTACGATTAGTCAACCAGTAAAGCTTATAAAATAAACATACACACATGTATTTAATGTTGGCAGTAATATAAGAAAACAATGATGTTTTGATGTCACCCAATGAAAGAGGGCAGGAAAATCAGCGGTCTGGTGGATGAATTTTTTCTTGATAATCATAAAAAAAGTAAAAAAAAAATATATATTCACTATTATGGGTATAGAAAATCGGGATTGGATATATCTAAATTTCGTGTATAGGATCTGCAGCATCATTAAACTTCTAGAGACTGCATCCTGTATGGTGGAAGCAAAAATAGCTATACACACTGAAAAAAATATTATCGTTAGGCCAAAGATTTCATGTCCTTTTTTTATTGATTTTCTATTCTTTTTTGCGAAATTTTATTGCACTAAAAAAAAGCATGTCCGGTTCCAAAGATTTTGTCTTTACCAGGGCTGTGGAGTCGAGCCAATTTTGTTCGACTCCGACTCCAGCATTTTTCATCAGCTCGACTCCGACTCCGGAGTCGACTCCGGGTAATATAACTAAATCTCATTTTAATACCACTAATTTGTAGTTCTATTGTGGGGGTACCGTAAGTGGACGATATAAAGTATCGTGTTTATTTATGTGTGCCAAAAAAGATCTTAATTTCACATTAGATGCCAATTGAATTCTATATTTCAAATTTATGGCAATGTTTAAAAAATAAAATAATGATATAAATACCCATCATAATTACAGAATATACCAACAGTATATGTATTTGTGGACCAAAATTATTGATACTATCTCAAATCCTTTAAATTTATGGCGAGCTATGTAAAGGTTTATATTCCCATATGCATTAATTTGAATATGAATCGATTTAGGCAAAATTGTATATACTTCTAACAAAATCTATGTACTTAAAATTTAAAACTAACGTTTTGGGACGTAACACAATTTTAACAAAAAATAAAAATGCAAGGAAAGTCTAAAGTCGGGCGGGCCGATTATAATATACTCTGCACAACTTTGTATTTAGATCTACATTTTGATAAAATCTCAAATCAGACTTCTACAAAATCTCGGGCAATATTTGGGAAATATTTATAATTGTTTAGACAATTTCGCAAAAATGCATTTATGATTCATTCATTGAAAAATTTGAAAATTTGAGTCATTTTCTACAAGTTTTCGACTTAGCAGTGAGTATCAGTGAGCATACATTTTGGTAAAATTTTATATAGAAATAAAATTTTGAAAAAATTTTCTACAGATACAAAATTTTGACTAAATTTTCTATAGAAATAAAATTTAGGCAAAATTTTCTATAGAAATCAAATTTTGACCAAATATATAGAAATAAAATTTTGAATAAAATTTTTATAGAAATAAAATTTGACAATTTTTTTCTTATAGAAATAAAATTTTGAAAAAATAATCAATAGAAATACAATTTAAATAAATTGTGTGCAAACAAAATTTTGACTAAATTTTCTATAGAAATAAAATTTTGACTAAAATTTTTATATAGAAAAAAATATTTCTATATTTCTATATTTTGAATACATTTTTGTAGAAGTGAGTATCAGTGAGCATCAGTAAGAAAAAAATTTTGAGAAAATTTGCTATAAAAATAAAATTTGACAATTTTTTCTTATAGAAATAAAATTTTGAAAAAATTATCAATAAATATACAATTTAGAAAAATTTTTGTGTAGTAAATAAAACTCTGCAAAATATTCTACAGAAACAAAATTTTGACAAAATTTTCTATAGAAATAAAATTTTGGACTAAATTTTCTATAGAAATATAATTTTGACAAAACTTTTTATAGAAATAACATTTTGACAAAATTTTCTATAAAAAAAACAACTTTGTATATGTATATGGCCTTAAAATAAAATTAAAAAAAAAAATAATTTCGATTGTTCGAAATATTTCAAATAAATTGATATAGGCATTAAAATGGATCGATCCAGCCCATTTGCTAGTCTAACATTCTAGGAAACATAAAAAGATAGCCGTAAGTGGAAGTTGATTATCATTTACAATCATGCTGTACATTGATCGAATGAATAACGCAATGGAAACTAATTTGCGTAAAAACTTGCTTAGTTACAAAAAATGTGAAAATTTTGGTTTAGCCGGAGTCGGAGTCGAGCAAAATTTTTGCGACTCCGACTCCAGCAAAATCTTCTGACTCCGACTCCGGCACCACAGCCCTGGTCTTTACTTTAAAAATTTTGGTATGGATTCCGAGCCAAAGAAGCGGAGACGACAAGTAAGCATACTTTTAAGACACAATTCTCTTTTAAATTTGGGTTTTGTGTACTTGATTCTAGGAAGCTAATTTTAATTGTTCGATTTTTCAGTTTTTTTTTTCTTTATATTCTATAAAAGTCCTTTAAAAACGAATTAACGACAACTTTATTTTCCGCATTAAGAATCGACCTCCAGTAGAAATTATGGTATGTTTCAAGTAAAAGCGTCTTTAGAATAAAGCTTTGAAAAACATGTCCTACATTTGAACGATTTTGTAGTCAAAATGCAAAAAGGCAACGAATTTAAAGACAATTTCACTAAATTTAAAAAATATTTCTGAATTATTAGAGTCAAGTTGACCTTAGCCCAAACATTTTTTCTTTCATTTTATGATACCCATTTTTAAGATAAATCACTCAATTATAAGGACAATACGACTTCATTGAAAAGTTTATCGACTTTTGGACGAAGAAAAAAACTTTATATTAGAGAAATGTGTATTCTATGCTAAGAAAAATTTGCATTCATATTTTTATTGTAAAGACAATAAATCTTTGACCTCACGACAATATTTATTCAGTGTATCCAAACTTAGATTTTCACTTAAAACGGCCTAATTCTGTACTTTCTAAAACTCATCCAAAACGATTGCATCGCAAGTGAAAAAAAAACTCGATAGGGGATCCCGGGATGCGCTTTAAAAGAAATGTTGGTGGACATGTCCAAAAGGACTGCATCGGAAATGGGATGTGATTTAAAAAAAATGTTTGTGGAACAACTTAAATTTTTTTTGCTCGGAAGTGAAAAAAAAAATAATTATAACTATTGAATTTTCTTGATTTTGTCCAAAAATATTTACTTATTATTGTGATATTGGCGTTATGTTAGCGCTTGTAATATTGTTTAGTTAACATTTTCTAAAAATAATCTAATTTGTTTTGAAATTAACCAAAACTGTTTATCGTTGTGGGTTCACTGTTTTTTCAGTGAAGAGAATTATGTCCTAAAAGTATCCCTACTTCAAATTGTCTGTTTCATTGGCTCGGAATCAGTGCCAAAATCTTTAGTGTAAGAACAAAATCTTTGAAACCTTGCATGTTGTTTTTTTTTTTAGTGCAGACGGAGGGACATATACAAAGGCTAACATTCAGTTCCACAGACGAACGGACATACCCTACGGCTAAGATCGATTGAGCTAATGATTTTCTGTCTAATTATATCCTTTATATAAATCCAATTTAAAATTAAAGAGAATCTGAAATTTATTCAGCACTTAACTATACTTCCTTACCCATATACCTTATGGGCTTCATTTTTCTTTGTTTCAAACCCATATTGTATATAGCCCACAGCCTTGGGTCATTTTAATTTTCATTGTACAGAAGCCACAAAAATATTTTCGCTTAAGCCTTAAGTAATAATAACAACTGCTACTACTGAGAAGAATATGCTACAGGACATCTGAGTCAATTGTTTACACAAAAAGGACATTAAATATTTAAAGTTGCATAAAATGCAAATTATTTCGAGTGCGGGTGTTTGACATGGCAATGGAAATGTTGACATAAGCGAAGCACAAGCAAGCAGTTGTTGCGTGTATTTCATTTGACACTTTATTGTTTACATTTAATACTCTGCCCATATACATACACCCGCATACAAATTCCCATACACACACGCACTCATATAAGTACTTGCACTCAGTTTACATAGCAAGCCAATGGTACACATGAACACGTTTATCCCACAGTGACAAACAATAAGGCGGCATACACGTAGTCCGTTTGTTGGTAAGCAAATTACACATGTGCTTGATGATGAATTGTGAAATGCGTGAAGCATGTCGCTGTGATATTTTTGTGAGAAGAAATACTGCTGTAGGGTCGATCAGGATATTTCAAGTTTTTTTTTTCGGAATAGAGATTTTATTTAATGGGAATATATAATTTTGACAAGCCGATATATATTGAAATCAGAAATTGGCTAAATTCAATACTGCCGTATATATGTATAGATTTCCAAATGTAGGTGGAGGCAAATATCAAATCAGTTCAAATAGGGTGGGTACACTGAAAGAAGAGTTTTCTTTTCTGAGGAACAAAATTTAACACAATTTTTTTTTTAAGTTAAAAACAAATTCTTTAAAAGCAAATCAGAAATTCAGTTTTATTTGACTTTAAAGAAAATGCGCGATAACAAATGGGAAATTCGTTTGTCTAAAAATTATCGTTCATTCCGAAGGAAACTAGTTTTCATTTGTATTATTAAAAATAAGTCGTTGTGGTTGCTGTTTATTATCTACTCGTACTGAACCATATTATTAATATTAATAATTCATATTTAGTAATGTCAGGTCACTCTTCATAAAGTCAGGCGAAAAACAAATTGCAGACTAATCAAGATGTTTAAACGATAAAATTAAGTGCATGTCTTCATTACTGTTTATTAATGCTGGTGACATTTCTGAGTGTTTCAAAGCTTTTCTAAGAGGTTTCACTGCAATGTAGAACGCCGTTCGGTCTCGGCTATAAAAATGAGGTCCCTTATCATTGAGCTTAACATACGAGGGCAGTTCGGAAATTTCTTAGCCTAGCACAAAAAGCGCGGTATAAACAGAAAAAAGTTAAGTGTTTTGGAAACTTCCATCTCTGTTATAAACACATGCTAAATGTTGTTTCGATCTGGCAACTCCTTCATATAGAAACAGGTGTTCAAAAAAGACGCATCCGCAATTTTTTTACAATAGAACAAGTATATACGGCCGTAAGTTCGGCCAGGCCGAATCTTATGTACCCTCCACCATGGATTGCGTAGAAACTTCTACTGAAGACTGTCATCCACAATCGAATTACTTGGGTTGCGGTAACACTTGCCGATGGCAAGGTATCTTAAAATTTCCTAACACCGTAATATATGCCACATAGTTCATATGTGGTATATATTAAACTAAAAAAGGCCGACGTATTTATATAATTAAGTTTAAAGTTTCTATAGAAATAAAATTTTGACAAAATAAAATTTGACAACATTTTCTATAAAAGTAAAATTTTCTATAGAAATAAAATTCTGACAAAATTTTCTATAGAAATAAAATTTTGACAAAACTTTCTATAGAAATAAAATTTTGACAAAATGTTCTATAGAAATAAAATTTTGACAAAATTATCTATAGAAATAACATTTTGACAATGTTTTCTATAAAAATAAAATTTTGGTAGATTATTTTTGGCTCGAGTGGCAACCATGATTATGAACCGATAAGGACCAATTTTTGTGTGATTGGGGATCGCCTATATATAACTATAGACCGATATGGACCAATTTTGGCATGCTTGTTAGAGACAATATACTAACACCACGGACCAAATTTCAATCGGATCGGATGACTTCTGCTCCTCTAAGAGGCTCCGGAGGTCAAATCTGGGGATCGGTTTATATGGGGGCTATATATAATTATGGGCCGATGTGGACCAATTTTTGCATGGTCATTAGAGAACATATACCAACACCATGTACCAAATTTCAGCCGAATCGGATGAAATTTTCGTTTCTTAGAGGCTCCGCAAGCCAAATCGGGGGATCGGTTTATATGGGGGCTAAATATAATTATGGACCGATGTGAACCAATTTTTGCATGGTCATTAGGAAACATATACCAATACCATGTACCAAATTTAAGCCGGATCGGATGAAATTTGATTCTCTTAGAGGCTCCGCAAGCCAAATCGGGGCATCGGTTTTTATGGGGGCTATATGTAATTATAGACCGATGTGAACCGATTTTTGCATGATTGTTAGAGACCATATACTAACACCACGTACCAAATTTCAGCCGGATCGGATGAAATTTGCTTCTCTTAGAGCAATCGCAAGCCAAATTTGGGGGTCCGTTTATATGGGGGCTATACGTAAAAGTGAACCGATATGGCCCATTTGCAATACCATCCGACCTACATCAATAACAACTACTTGTGCCAAGTTTCACCATCCAAACAATGGACTGAAGCTGGAGGAAGTGCCCCAAAGAAAGGTTATGACAACGGTTTTTTGGGACTTCACAGGTATTTTATTGATTGACTATCTGCAAAAGGGTAAAACAATAAATTCAGAATACTATTGCAACCTTTTGGATCAATTAAATGTACAAATTCGAGAAAAACGTCCTGGCTTACAACACAAAAAAATAATTTTTCATCAGGACAACCCACCAGCGCACAAGAGTGTTTTAACAATGGCTAAAATCAACGAATTAAAGTACGAGTTGCTTGAGCACCCACCTTATTCTCCTGATTTAGCTCCCAGTGACTTTTACTTGTTCCCAAATCTAAAAAAATTCCTTGCTGGCAAGCGTTTTACCTCAAATGAAGATGCAATTACAGTTGTAAACCACTATTTTGAAGACCTTGAGGAAACCTATTTTAATCAAGGGATAGAATTGCTAGAAAAGCATTGGACTAAGTGTATTGAAGTTTCAGGAGATTATATTGAACAATAAAAATATTTTTGAAAAACTAACAATTCTCTTTCATTGATAGGCTAAGAAGTTTCCGAACCGCCCTCGTAGAATCGGGCAGTACTCAACGATAAGAGAGAAGTTCACAATGGACTGAATAGTTTGCCACTATACCTGACCTAGCCTTCCTTCAAACTACAATTTTTTTTTTTAACAAGTGAAAAAAATAATTATGTCTACCAAATTTTCTTGAATTAGTTGAATTTTGTTAAATCTAAGTGATGCCATAATATTTAATACTGTTTAGTTAAAATTTTCTGAAATAAACCAAAATTTTTCTTCCATAGATTTTTCAGTATACACATAGCAATAACCCAAATGGTGGTAGTAGAAAATTCCAGGCCCTCAAAAATAAAATCTGAATCAGTATGGACAACCTTTAGTGCTTCGAGTTCATTTAGTTTTTTCCACATCAATATTTTATAAATATATTTATAAGCATAAAAAATCTTTATAATAATATTATTATACCCTCCACCACAGGATGGGGGTATATTAACTTTGTCATTCCGTTTGTAACACATCGAAATATTGCTCTAAGACCCCATAAAGTGTATATATTCCGGGTCGTGGTGAAATTTTTAGTCGATCTAAGCATGTCCGTCCGTCCGTCTGTTGAAATCACGCTAACTTCCGAACGAAACAAGCTATCGACTTGAAACTTGGCACAAGTAGTTGTTATTGATGCAGGTTGGATGGTATTGCAAATGGGCCATATCGGTCCACTTTTACGTATAGCCCCCATATAAACGGACCCCCAAATTTGGCTTGCAGGCCCTCTAAGAGATGCAAATTTCATCCTATCCGGCTGAAATTTGGTACATGGTGTTAGTATATGGTCTCTAACAACCATGTAAAAATTGGTCCACATCGGTCCATAAATATATATAGCCCCCATATAAACCGATCCCCAGATTTGACCTCCGGAGCCCCTTGGAAGAGCAATTTCATACGATTCGTTTGAAATTTGGTACGTGGTGGTAGTATATGGTATCCAATAACCATGCAGGAATTGGTTCATATCAGTCCATAATTACATATATAGCCTCCATATAAACCGATCCCCAGATTTTCGGAGAAGCAAAATTCATCCGATCTGGTTGAAATTTGGTACGTGGTGGTTGTATATGATATTTAACCACCATGCCAAAAGTGGTCCATATCAGTCCATAATCATATATAGCCCCTATATAAACCGATCCCGAGATTTGGTTTTGGACCCACTTGGAGGAGCAAATTTCATCCGAGTCAGTTGAAATTTGGTACATTGTGCTAATATATGACCGTTAACAACCATGCCTAACTAGGTCCATATCGGTCTATAATTATATATAGCCCTCAGATAAATCGATCCCCAATCACACAAAAATTGGTCCATATCAATTTCATAATTGTATATGGCCCACATATAAGCGACCCCATGTTTCAATTATGGCTCTCTACGTACCGTGCCAAAGATGCGGCTGCTTTAAAATAAATAATTTTTTTTAGCGATATATCTGCCTTTAAATCTAGGGCCAGGATATAGATCTCATTTATAAAATGTTCATTCTTTTTTCGCGGTTTATTAATAAAGGTACTCACGTACAAATAAAAGCCAGTTTAAAAATCCAAATTATAATAATGAATATAATCCAAATTATATAATGAATAATTCAAAGTAAAAAATCTTTTCTTAATTCTAAAAAAAAAACTTTAAACCAAAGACGCTAAATCCTCAAAATAAATCTTAGCCTATATTTGAAGCGTTTTTATTTTAAATCTAAAGTTTCAATATTTCAGTTAATTTAAGGACAATTTCTTTAAATCAAAAATGTGTTTCTTTACTTTAATGAAAATTAGCCTTATTTCAAAGACATGCGACTTTAACGGAGGGACGCAAATTTACAAAAATTTGTGTCCTAAATTTAATGAAAGAAGCTAAGATTATAAACTTTTTTTTAAATAAAATTTCATTATTTTAAAGAAATTTTTCCTTAATATTTTAAAAATTTCGCATCCTAAAATTTAGGTTGGGTAATCTTTAATATCACGTAAATATTTTTTTTCAGGGTACAAATTAATATTTCATTTTTTTTTTGTGGGTATTACTCGTTTGATAATGATTCCTGATGCAAGATTCTTGTTTTCAATTGAACATCTAAAACTCCCTCCACCCTTTTATACATTGAATACTTGCGAATAATATAATAAACATCAACGCATGCCATATACATAAATACACACATACGAACAGCCAAACAACAACGAGTAGACAAAAGCAAATTAAGTGCAGCTGTTGCTAGTACCTCAGATCAGTCAGGGATGGATGCTTGAACGCAATTCGAATAATTACTGTATCCATGCCTCACAGCCTCACTCTGTACCCTCGCCATATAGAAAACATAATGATTATTATTGTCCCCATAAGTCTTGAACTTAAAATTTTCGTGATGCAGATGATGATGATGGCGATGACGATTCTGATGATTATTCAGTCATTGTTAGCTCTTCGATGATTCTCATTTGTTGGACTTACTTTTTAATTTGTTGTGTGTGCATGCGTTTCATTAAAATTGCTTCAGAAAAAAAAAACAATGCAGGAATAAAACAGACCAGGGAATGTGGTCCATAATTTCCAGCATAAAAACTCACAGAGAAAATTGTCATTTGCATAATAAAATAATACCAATATGGATTAAACAATGGAAATGCATAGCGATTTCTCTTTTTATTATGATGGTGTTGTTTGCCGAAATGTGAGGGTGGTAGAGTTGAAGGATTTTATTTCATTGGATATTTCTCATGAATGCAAGTTTGTTATTAAAATTCGGTCTCTCTTATAAGAACAGGATTAATAGTAAGTTGAACAAATTTTAATTTAAACTATATCTTCTTTAATTTAATATTCATTAATATATGGCTATTTAAGCCCCATAGATTTAATTTTGTGTTGTATTTAAGTCGAAAAATTTGTTGGTGTGTGTTTGCGTGTTGGTGCAATACATGAACAAATGCACACATATATGATCATTTAAAATTAATGCAAAAAATCTATCGAATATGCTCATTTATCCGTTGATAAAACAATTAAAACTGTATTTATATTTAAACATATTGGATTGATGATTTAAATGGCGTATTGCATATTTACTTGTAAATTATTTTTATTTTATATTTGCTAATATTCACACAGAGCCAATGCTAAATATTATAATATCTGTTATGTGAATGTAAATTTAGTTTGTAAAGCCTCCGTCGTAGAATGAAGTGCAGAAGAAACTTTTATACAATTTTTAATACATCGAAATATCCATTCGCGATTATATAAATTATATATATTCCTGATCAGTTTAAACTTTGTCTAAAATCTACTGACGTCCGTCTGTTTTATACATGCTACGAGGGCTGGATTTTATATTTTGAAATTGGAGAACAAAAGCAAATATTAACCCTCTATTGCCCAATCCCGCCATTAGGCCGGCTTCAATAAATAAGGAAGCTTTTAGTAAAACACAACAAAAATGGGTAAAATAAAAAGAAAACTTAGTTGGAACTGTTCAAGAGGCTTTGCAGCATATACAGAATTTTACCGTATAAAATTTTCTTGTTTAGTTTTCTTGCTTTCGTGTCGTTAACATTAAAAGTTTAATCAGATGGCCAAAAAAATGGGGCATTAGAGGGTTAATTATCGAAAATCACTTTATTGTTTTTCAAAATATAGCCTATTAACATCTGTACACTTTTGCACGCCTTCGAATCAATTGAATTGAATCGTGGCACTTTTGCTATTCTGATTGAGGCATTTCCAAAACATGCATCAACCGCTTCCTCAGGTTTCGAACAGTCAACTGCTGTTTACTTTTGGACTTGTACGCGTAAACCTAGGATTCATCACCTGTCATGATGTCACAGACGTATTTCGAAGCACATCGATCGTATTTTTGGTGCAGTTCTTTCGACCAGTCACGTGCGTTTTTTGAGCGAAAATTAAGCACGATCCCATGTGATAAATTTTTTTACGGATAAATGTTCATGCAATATTGAATTCACCGAAAATTCCGTAGTTAAACTAACGCTAATTTTTACTTATTTTTTTTGGGGAAAAAATTATTTATTTGTAGTTCGATTTTATTAGTTTGTTCGAAGTATTCCATAGCCCAATGAAATTTCCCTTTTTTTAAGTACATCTCAAATATTTTATGAACTAATCGTGGGAATAATGTTCAATTACCGTACAGATAAGTTCAATATGAACTAAATCAAAAAGAAATTTTCGATTTCCAAAAATAGTAAATATTAATTCGATGACCGTACACATAAGTTCAATATGAACTAAAGCAAATGAAAATTTTCGTACGATTCCCAAAAATAGTAAAAATTAACCACTGTATGGTGAAAACGGCCATGATTTGGAGCCAATGATTTTCTTCTTTACTTTTATTTTATTTTTTCTTCTATGAGAGGATGTAATTTTGTGAGTAGTTAATTAAAAAGTACACCAGGGCATTAAATTTTCCTGGTATTAACAACGCTTTGTGGAAATCTCCAAATGTGGAGTATAATCGTCTGATCTTTCATCTTGGGGGGTCGGTTAGGTTAGGTTAGATTAGGTTATGCGGCAGCCCGATGTATCAGGCTCACTTAGACTATTCAGTCCATTGTGATACCACAGTGGTGAACTTCTCTCTTATCACTGAGTGCTGCCCGATTCCATGTTAAGCTCAATGACAAGGGACCTCCTTTTTATAGCCGAGTCCGAACGGCGTTCCACATTCCAGTGAAACCACTTAGAGAAGCTTTGAAACCCTCAGAAATGTTACCAGCATTACTGAGGTGGGATAAACCACCGCTGAAAAACTTTTTGGTGTTCGCTCGTAGCAGGAATCGAAACCCACGACCTTGTGTATGCAAGGCGGGCATGCTAACCATTGCACCACGGTGGCTCGGTTAATGTGGGAGCTATACTTAATTATGAACCAATATGGAAACATTTTTTGCACGGTTCTTAGTGGAAATTGTAAAGAGTACTAACATCACGAACCAAATTTTAACCGGATCGGATCAATTTTGCTCTTTGAAGAGGGTCCGGAGGTCAAATTTGGGGATCGATTTATATGAGTGCCAAATATAATTTACCTAAATTTGGAGAAAATTTTACCAAACAAACCCAAGATCTTATTGTGCAAAATTTTATTTTTTTTATTCTATAAATTTTTTTTATTTATTCTATAGAAAATTTTGTCATATAAATTTTGCATAATAAGATCTTGTTTGGTAAAATGCTCTCCAAATTTAGGTCGATTATATTTATATAATTTTGTTAAAATTCTATTCTATAGAAAATTTTGTCAAAATTCTATTTCTATAAAAAATTTTGCCAAACAATTTAGTCAAAATTGTATTTCTTAGAAAATTTTGTCAAAATTTTATATCTGTAGAAAATTTGTCACAATTTTATTTGTATACAATTTTTTGTCAAAATTGGGTTTCTACTCGTATAGAAAATATTGTCAAAATTGTATTTCTATAGAAAATTTTATCAAAATTTTATTTCTAAAGAAAATGTTGTCAAAATTTTATTTCTATAGAAAATATTGTCAAACTTGTATTTCTATAGAAAATATTGTCAAACTTGTATTTCTATAAAAAATATTGTCAAAATTTTATTTCTATAAAAAATGTTGCCAAAATTTTTTTTTGTATAAAAATTTTATCAAAATTATATTTCTTAGAAAATTGTGTCAACATTATATTTCTTAAAAAATTGTGTCAAAATTTTATTTCTATAGAAAATATTGTCAAACTTGTATTTCTATAGAAAATATTGTCAAAATTTTATTTCTATAGAAAATATTGCCAAATTTTATTTCTATAAAAAATTTTGTCAAAATTGTATTTCTTAGAAAATTTTGTCAAAATTTTATTTCTATAAATATGTTTGTCAAAATTGTATTTCTATAGAAAATATAGTCAAAATTGTATTTTGAAAGAAATTTTGTCAAAATTTCATTTCTATGGAAAATTTTTTTTAAATTTTATTTCTATAAAAAATTTTCTCAAAATTTTATTTCGTTGTGTTTGATTTCAGCTTAAAACCATGCATTGACTAAATTACAAATGTAGCTTTACCAACAGAGGAGAAGAATGTTTGTCAAATTTATTTGGGCAAAGCCCTATAGAGTGCAAAATGGTTGGATGAACGCACGTTTCGGAATTACCACATTCCTCATCAGCATCCTGTACTTGCAGCAAAACTATCAACCAATTATCAGAAGGGATTTGCCCAAATAAATTTGACAAACATTATTTTCCTCTGTTGGTTAAGCTACACTTGTAGTTTAGACAATGCATGGTTTTAAGCTGAAATCAAAAACAACAAAATGATTGAAAAATAAACCAACAATAACAAAAAAAAAAAAAACGAATGAAGTAAGAGGAAGCACGCTCAAAATGAACCTAACCAACTGCACTCAAATCTATGATTTGACTGCGGCAAAGGAAAAGAGATATATTTGTAAAAATTTGTTTCGGCAAAGGCCGGCTATCATAAACTTTTTTTCGGAAGGTTCAAGTCTGGTTCACTTTGGGTTTAGTAAACTGCAGTCAATGCATGGTTTTAAGCTGAAATCAAATACAACAAAATGATTGAAGAATAAACCAACAATAAAAAACAAAACGAAGGAAAAATTTTATTTCTATAGAAAATTTTATTTCTATAGAAAATTTTATTTATTTATTATTTATTTCTGTATAAAATTTTTTCATAACTTCATTTCTTCAGAAAATTTTGTCAAAATTTTATTTCTATATAAAATTTTGTCAAAATTTTTTTTCTACAGAAAATTTTGTCAAAATTTTATTTCTATAGAAAATTTTTTCAAAATTTTATTTCTATAGAAAATTTTTTCAAAATTTTATTTCTATAGAAAATTTTGTCAAAATTTTATTTCTATAGAAAATTTTGTCAAAATTTTGTTTCTATAGAAAATTTTATTAAAATTTTATTTCTATAGAGAATTGTGTCAAAATTTTATTTCTTTAGAAAATTTTGTCAAAATTTTATTTCTATAGAAAATTTTGTCAAAATTTTGTTTCTATAGAAAATTTTGTCAAAATTTTATTTCTATAGAAAATTTGGTCAAAATTTTATTTCTATAGAAAATGTTGTCAAAATTTTATTTCTATAGAAAATTTTGTAAAAATTTTATTTCTATAGAAAATTTTATCAAAATTTTATTTCTATAGAAAATTTTGTCAAAATTTTATTTCTATAGAAAATTTTGTCAAAATTTTATTTCTATAGAAAATTTTGTCAAAATTTTATTTCTATAGAAAATTTTGTCAAAATTTTGTTTGTATAGAAAATTTTGTCAAAATTTTATTTCTATAGAAAATTTTGTCAAAATTTTATTTCTATAGAAAATTTTGTCAACATTTTATTTCTATAGAAAATTTTTTCAAAATTTTATTTCTATAGAAATTTTTTCAAAATTTTATTTCTATAGAAAATTTTGTTAAAATTTTATATCCAAAGGAATTTTGTCGGAGGCTAAGTTTGTAGATCTAACGGTAACGTAATATTTAAACGAATCTAAATCAATGATAACATTTATCAGCGACGATAAAGTGGCAAGAGTCGATGGATTTGAATAGATAGAGCACCGATTAGAGGTGAGCAAATTAGCTGATGTAGTAGACGTTTCGAATCACCATGTCAATTATATCCTATGCCCACTGGAGCAAACCTGAGGTA